>NW_007769799.1:5785-6044 GCF_000696425.1 Galeopterus variegatus | reverse complement strand
ATAATGTACTGGAGATGCTTTTTTTGAGAGAGGAGCATTAACTGCATTAGGCCCATATGGGACATTATAACCTACACGCAATGGAGATTGGCAGTTGTCTTCCCCTCTCATTCCTTTTCTTTCTCCTGAAGTCTACATATTTCTACTCATATTTATCCAAGCTATGATTCACACCCTTACAGACCCATACTTTCAGTCGGCAGTGTTATTTATACTCTCTCTGAAAGGGTGTCTACTAATCATAACTGAATCCTAATCT
>NW_007769799.1:0-663 GCF_000696425.1 Galeopterus variegatus | reverse complement strand
GATGGGTGACCTTAGGTGGGATTTCTCTTTCCTCTTTCCTATAGGCAGAGGCTTCTTTTGGGTTCTTGCTTCCCCTGGTTGAGGGATGGGTTGGTGGTGGCTAGAAATTTTCTTTTGTACTGTATTTGGCTAACCTATGTTTCTGCACTTTCTGGGGGCTCAAAGTGTGTCTCTCCCAGGGTCAAGGCAGTCATGTAGGCTGTGCACATAGTTTCTACGTCCAGGTGTGCAACCGTGGGGGCAGCATAATTCCCCTGTGGGTCGGACCACTGGGTTGCGGGTCTGTGCTTGCTCACCTCTTTCTAGTGGCCCCCTTGTGATCCTCCTTTTGTCAGTGTAGTTGAGTAGGTGGTGGTGGTGGTGGCAGGGCCACTGCAGTAGGGGTGGCTGCTGTCCATTATAATTTTTTTTAATCTCAAAAGTTACATATCCTAAGTCTAAAAAGTCAATAATGCAGAACAGTAAAAAATGATTCATATCGCACTCCTACCTACCAAATACCCAGACCTTTTTTTGATCACAAATAAAGCCTGCATACAAATGTATTTTTTTAAACCAGTCATTCCATAAATATTGTCCCACAATCTATTTTTAAAACATACAGTTTAGGGCCGGCCCGGTGGCGCACTGCTACAGTGCGCCGCTTGGGAGCGCGGTGGCGCT
>NW_007769798.1:5541-6044 GCF_000696425.1 Galeopterus variegatus | reverse complement strand
CATATGGATAGTTACGGAAAGAATTCTAGATGAGGGGAAGAAAAGTAACTGCAAAGGCCCTCAAGGCAACTTGTTTTTGGCATGCTTGAGAATCTGCAAGGAAGCTGGAGCAAGACAGAGGAAGAGAATGGTAGATGAGGAATGGTAGGTCAGATAAGTATCCAGAGGGAAGACCAGGCGGGGCTTATGGGCCACAGCGAGGACACTGGATTTAATTGTGAGTGAGACAGGAAGCCACTGGAGGATTGTGAGCAGAGGAATGACCCAGTCCAACTCAGGCTTTTAAAGCGTTTCTCTGATTCCCGTGAGGAAGATGAACTTCAGGGACTATGGTCCTACTTATCAGCGATACGATGGGGGAGGGGTCATGTGTATAGTGTGAAGACGGTGAGATGGGATTATATTTGGATATTTTAAGGCAATGCTAAGAGAATTTACTAAAACTTGAGGTTGATGTGGTAGTTGATATTACATGTGCACACATGCATATATATTTAATTACT
>NW_007769798.1:0-324 GCF_000696425.1 Galeopterus variegatus | reverse complement strand
CATCACAGCTGCCAATATTCCATTGGCTGAAGAAAGTCACATGGTCAAGGCCAGCATCAGAATGAGGGAGATTACAGGTCACATGGCAAAGGGTGTGGATACAGGATGGATGACAGATGGAGGCCATTTTCTCAAACTACCGCTGTGCATACTGCCGTGGAGAAACAGGAAGCAGGGTAAAGGGATAGAAAGCTGAGGTGTCAGGGAAGGGACCAAATTAGGTGACATGTGAGCAGAGATTTGAATTAAGTGAGGTAGAGAGCCATATGGATAGTTACGGAAAGAATTCTAGATGAGGGGAAGAAAAGTAACTGCAAAGGCCCT
>NW_007769797.1:5654-6044 GCF_000696425.1 Galeopterus variegatus | reverse complement strand
GAAAGAAATTGTTATTTTCTACCAAGGGAACAGTGTCTAAGTCTTCCACTCTTATTTCCTTACCTTGGTTTGCCACCAGCTCCATTAAGCATCATGATCTTGTCGGCATATGTAGTCAAACACTGAATCTTCCTTGTCATAAAGGACTTAGAAAAAGAGTCACAAAAATACTTATCATGCTTTCTATTACAGAAGTTATGTTAACAGAAATATTGAAGGAATAAAATATTCTGGAAAAAATTTTTTCAAGATATTTGGAGCAGCGTGTGTGTGTGTGTGTGTGTGTGTGTGTGTGTTTGTGTGTGTGTGTGTGCTTGTGTGTGTAGGTATGGCATGGCTGGTACAGGAATCTGAACCCTTGACTTTGCTTGTGGTTATAACACTGCAGCC
>NW_007769797.1:0-307 GCF_000696425.1 Galeopterus variegatus | reverse complement strand
ATGAATTATGAGTTTCACATTATAATTCTGTTTACCTAAGACAAATAATATTTAAGCTAGAATGAGGGGCAAAGCAGCCCCAGGTTCCATTACATAACAGCACCCCTGGCAAAGGAGGGTCTTATTGTGGCTGCTAGAGTGTCTCTGCACAAGCAGCCCGAAGGTTCAGAATCAGAGAGCCTTGGAACTGGAGAGATTAGGTAATCATAGGTCTGCAGTTTTAGGTTAGATTGGAGCCTTTCAATCAAGGCCTGAATCTAGGTCAGATGTAACAATAATGATCTTTAGTTTGTTAATTCAATCCCTT
>NW_007769796.1:5654-6044 GCF_000696425.1 Galeopterus variegatus | reverse complement strand
GGGAGGCATGACTGGGGGCCAGGGGACCCACTTTTTTCCATGGACTACATGGATTGCTGAACAGCAGTGTGGTTGTGTCCATAGTCAGCATCCCAAGGAAGCATGGCATTTTTATGACCTACCCTCGGAAATTGTATAGGAAAAATTTCTTTGTAACTTCATTAGTCAATTTGATCACAAAGGCCTGTCCAAGTTCAAGAGGAGGGGCCATAGGTTCACCTTTGATGATTTGATGATGGAGTGGTAAAGTTCTAAAGTACCATGTGACACAAGAGATGTTGTGGCTCTCTCCGAAATATACAATATGACACAGTCTTCCATTTGTCCACAATTTACAATTTTCCCACACTCATCTCTTCCCCCAAGAATTCAACAGTCTTGTCTTATTCG
>NW_007769796.1:0-292 GCF_000696425.1 Galeopterus variegatus | reverse complement strand
TCTGAAAGATGACTGGTAAATATTTTGCTATGGAGACCTTGGGATCCCTCAGATTTTATCAAAATTGTGATCAGATGCCTCAGTTTTCTATTGCTGCATAACAAACCACTCCCAAATTTAGTGACTTAAAACAAAAAAACTACATTTATTTATTTATTCATTTTGCTCATGAACTTGCAATTTGGGCAGGGCTCAGTGAAATCAACTTGTTTGTTCATGTGGCATTGGTTGGGGAGGCATGACTGGGGGCCAGGGGACCCACTTTTTTCCATGGACTACATGGATTGCTGAA
>NW_007769795.1:3506-6044 GCF_000696425.1 Galeopterus variegatus | reverse complement strand
ACAATCTAATCATCTCTTCAAGGCCCCATCTTTCAATTACCGTAGTTGGATTTCCACCCCTTGTTAGGGTACAGTGGGAATTTAGCTTCAGTGACTTTGGGGCGGACATACAATCCACAGCATTAGGTTTTGTGTTTCTAGAAATTTGTCTCTTCATCTATGTTATCCAATTTATTGGCATATAATTATTTATAGTAATTTCTTGTAATCATTTTATTTCTGTGGAAGTGGTAGTAATGTTCCCACTTTCAGTTCTGATTTTAGTAATTTGAGTCTTTCCTATTTTTTTCTCCATCCATATAGCTAGATATTTGTCAATTGTTTATCTTTTCAAAGAACCAACTTTTACTTTTCTTGACTTTTTAAATTTTTCTTCTAGCTTCTGTTTCATTTATGTCTGGTCTAATCTTTATTTCCTTCCTTCTGCTAGTTTTGGCTTTAGTTTGTTCCTCTTTTCTAGCTCTTTAGGTTGTAAAGTCAGGTTGTTGATTTGAGTTATCTGTTGTGTTTAATGTAAGTGTTTAGAGCTGCAAACGCCCCCTCAGGACTTCTTTTGCTACATCCCGTGTGTTTTGGTAGGATGCGTATTCATTTTCATTTGTCTATAAGTATTTTCTTCTAATTCTCCTTGTAATCTCTTCTTCGTGCCATTGTTTGTTTAAGAATGTGTTGTTTAATTTCCACAAATTTGTAAATTTTTCAGTTTTCATTCTGTTATCGATTCCTAATCTCATCCCATGTGGCCCAAGAAAATACTTTGTATGATACCAATCTTTTNGTATTCATTATTAAGAGCGGGGTAGTGAAGTCTTCAATTATTACTATAGAACTACCTATTTTTCCCTTCAGTTCTGCTCATCTTTGCTTCATATATTTTGAGTGTCTGTTATTAGGTGTGAAAATGTTTGTTATATCTTTTTGCTGTATTGAACTTTTTACTAATATACAGTATCTTTTTTTGTCTGTTACAATTTTTTAAATTTAAAGTCTATGCTTTTCTGACAGGATAGCCACCCCGCTCTCTTTTGGTTACTATTTGCATGGAAAATTCTTTCCGTACTTTCACTTTCAACCTATTTGTGTCTTTGGATCTAAAGCAAGTCTCTTGTGAACAGCATATTGTAGGGTCATGTTTTATCATCAATTCTGCCAATCTCTGCTTTTTAATTGAAGACTTTAATTTATTTTCATTTAAAGTATTTACTTATAAGGAGGTACTTTTGTCATTTTACTCCTTTTTTCCGTATGCATTATAGCATTTTTGTCCCTCATTTCCTTAGTTACTGTATACATTTGTGTTTAGTTGATTTTTTTGCAGTGAAATTTTTAAATTCTTTTTTTATTTCATTTTGTGTATATTCTTTAGCTACTTTTTTGTGGTTATCATAGGGGTTAATTTTAACATCCAAAGCTATCACACTCTAATTTGGATTTATGTCAGCTTAACTTTGATAACATACAAAAGCTTCGCTCCTTTAACAGCTCTGCCCTCGCTCCTTTCAGTTGTTGATGTCAAAAAATTATGTCTTTATACATTGTATATCCAGAAACATAAACTAGTAATTTTCTTATGCATTAGTCTCTTAAATTATGTAGAAAACAAAATATGGAGTTACACACCATTGTTACACCAACACTAACTTTTATCAATTCCCATGTATTTTCCTTTACTGAGATCTTTAGTTCTTTATGTGGATTTGAATTACTGTCTAGTGTGCTTTCATTTCAACATATAGGACTCTTTTTAGCATTTCTGGCAGGGAAGTTATAGTCCTTAAGCTTTGCTTATCTGGGAATGTTTTAATTTCTTCCTCACTTTTGAAGAGCAATTTTGCTGGATATGGGATTCTCGGTTGACAGGATTTTGTTTTTCTTTTAGCACTTTGAATATATCAACCCACTGCTTAGTGGGCTCCAAAGTTTCTGATGAGAAATTTACTGCTACTCTTATTATCCAGTGTATGTGACAAGTCACCTCTCTCTTGCTGCTTTCAAAATTCTCACTGTCTTTGGCTTTCAACAGTGTTAATGTGTCTTGGTGCGAGTCTCTTCCAGTTCATCGTATCTGGAGTTTGTTAAGCTTCTCGGATGTTTATTTCATATCTTTCATTACATTTGGCAAGTTTTCAGCCATTAGTTCTTTATATATTCTCTCTACCCCTTTCTTATTCTTCTGTTTTTGGAAGTCCCACAATGTATGTGGTCCCATTGATGATGTTTCACAGGTCTATTAGGCTCTGTTCAATTTTCTTCAAAATTTTTTCTTTCCATTTCTTAGACTCAATAATTTCCATTGTTCTCTCTTCAAGTTCTCTCATTCTTTCTTCTGCCTACTGAATTCTGCCTTTGAGTCCCTCTATTGAATTTTCTATTTCAATTATTATACTTTTCAGCTCCAAAAATTTTTTGTTTCCTTTTAGTTTTTTCATCTCTTTGTTGGATTTTCATTATTTGCATATATTATTTTCTTGGATTTCTTCACATCTTCCTTTAGTTCTTTGAGCATCTTTTTTTTTTTTTTTTTTTTTTTTTTTTTTT
>NW_007769795.1:0-2504 GCF_000696425.1 Galeopterus variegatus | reverse complement strand
GTGGGATCCGAACCCTCGGCGGGAGCGCCGCTGCGCTCCCAAACGGCGCACTGTAGCAGTGTGCCACCGGGCCGGCCCTTTTGAGCATGTTTAACACAGTTGTTTTAATGTCAAGTCTTTTTCAGGAACAGTTTCTGTTGGCTTATGTTTTCCCTTGAATAGGCCATACTCTCCTTTTTCTTTCTATGCCTTTTTGTTGTTGTTGTTGAAAACTGGACATTTGAATCCAATAATATGGTAACTCTGGAAATCAGATTTTCCTCCTCCCCCAGGGTTTGCTGTGTTTTAGTTTTTGTTTTTGTTTATTTATTTATTTATTTTCCTTTTTGTCTTTTTTTCGTGACCGGCAACGGGATCGCAACCCTCGCTGTCGCGCCCGCACCGCGCTCAACCAGTGAGTGGACCGGTCTCTATATGGGATCCGAACCCTCGGCGGGAGGGCCGCCGCACTCACAAGCGCTGCACTCTACCGAGTGCGCCACCGGGCCGGCCCTGTTTTTGTTTTTATTGATGTAGGATGTCTGTGTGTTAAGGAACAGCCTGTGGTATAAACAATGTCTTCTTAGGTCTTTTCTGAGTCTGCACCCTTCCCCTGGGCATGCACAGAGATTTTTTTAATTTCCCCATATATGCAGTTGCTTTTGAATGTTCTAGTCTTCAATGTCTTGCTCCCAAGGGGGTTAAAGAAACATAAACAGGAAAAAAAGGTGTGGGACCTTTAAATCCCCAGGAAATCACTTCAACTGAAGAGGGAGGGTCTTGCTACAATGGGGGAAGGTGCAACAGCAATGGCTATGTCTCTTTGTTGGCACTCCTGTGCTCAGAAGCAACAATGAGGGATTAGAGCACAGATCCCTGGTATCTGGAGGACAGGCTCCTTTCTGCCTACCCCAGCACCTGCAAGCTGTGTGCAAGCTGCTGCAGGGACACGTGCATGGCTGCCCGCCACAGGGCTGAGGAGTGGGGGACAGATAGCTGGTACTGTGCTAAGAACTGAAAATGGCCAAAATTAACTGCAGTTTACCATCCAAGACTTCAACAGATGCCAGGGTTTCAAAGTATTAATATTAGGCAAATTCTGCCAGCACAATCGTTATCTGGGTGGGAGACAGACTCCTGGTGCTTCCTACTCTATCATTTTCCCAGAATCCTCTCTTGAATATAGAATTTTAATGGTATAAATTTTCCTCTAAATTCTGCTTCCCACAAATTTTGATATGTTGCATTTTTGTTTTCTTTCAGTTCAAAATACATTCTAATTTCACATTCTTCTTCAACCCTGGGTTTGTTTAGAAATATGTTTTCTACTTTCCAAATATTTGTGCATTTTCCAGAGATTTTTCTGTTATTGTTTTCTTTCTGAGTTAATTTTTGCTTTCATTTTTATGTGTACCTTCTTCCTTATTTGCCCATTTTTTGCCTTTCTTTTTCTACATGTGGGTAGAATTGCTTGTTTTGTATTTCCAGCCATTTTATTCAATTTTGGGCTAGGATTGGGCAGAGGCATATGGGGTTCTTAGGGTCACAAAATCTATTTCTGGTCCTCGGTAGTGGTTACAAGGGGGGTCCTTTTGTAATTATTTGGTAAATAGCACATCTGTTTTATTCCTTTTATCTGCAAATATATTGCATTTTACAACTTTTAAAAAAGATGAACAAAGTTTCTTGCCCTTGGATTGCTGCTTCTTCTCAAAAGCTGCTCTTTTCTGTGGATGCAGCCACTTCTTGAATGCAGACACTCAGAGTTTTTAAAGATTCTTTCCTCTTGCTATAATTGCTCTGTCCATCTTGGTCCTTTGTGTTGGTTCTGGTTTTCCTCAACTATTTGGCCATCTTTGCCTACCATTTATGTTTATGAATGAAGGCAAGAGAGATGTCTTCTTTTCCGGCCTCTCCCATGTGCAAGAAGGCATTTCAGTGCTGCCGAGTAGCTGGAATGTCAGTGCATTGTGTAAGAGAAGAGACAGGCAGGCAAGTTGCCCCTCCTGTCTGAAGGAGAAGGGCTAGCATCTGTACGTGGCCCCCACCAGAAAGCCCAGTCCCCTTCAGACAGACAACACGGTGTGCTTAGGGAATTCAGTGAGTTCCCCTAGAGAGGAGAGTGACAAGGAGGGGAGGGGATGGGACAATTTAGGGGCTCTGGTGTGTCCCCAGCAGGCCCTTTGCAAAAGTCCTGGAGCCTCCCAACCTCCTCAGTGCAGGGAGTGTGGTTCTGGTGTTTAATGGCACATTTTTAAAACACGGTCAGCCTGAACATGAGCCACATACTTCATCTGTGCTGGGCCAGGAGTGCCGTGCTTGGTTCCAAAGCTGGTTAGGACTTACCATGAGGGCTGGAAGCAGCTGCCCAGCAGCGTGCCTACAGGAGCTGGGATGTTCAAGGCTGCTGTCACTCTGAATGGCATGAGATAGGACTCTGCAGTCTTCTGCTCTACCTGGAGGCTCTGAGGGGCTGGGGTGCCAGGCACCACACCCCAGAAACCTCACACTGGATTCCTTGCTCC
>NW_007769794.1:5076-6044 GCF_000696425.1 Galeopterus variegatus | reverse complement strand
ACATTTTGATTAATGTTTTTGTAAATTTAGTTTAAAAAATTAAAAGTAAAATATTTGTTTTTTCAGTGGTAATATTAATACGAATTTTGTGAAGAATCGGGTTGTGGTAAAAACAATGTCTGTACAAAATTAAGAAAGCTTTAGGGCAGAAATACTCTTGGAACAGGTAGTAGTGCACACATAATTCATAACTGCTTGCAAACAAGCTGCAGTGCACTATCAATTGAAATAGAAGCTGCAGTCGTTCAGTTTCAGACACAAACACGTATTTGTAACCAGAGCTGGAATAACTGTACTGCAAAGTTGGGAGGCTGAAGACAAGATTGAAAATTAAGCAACACTTCAGCACAGCAGTATGCACGTTTTTGGCTGCCCATTGTCAATCTGATTTCAGAAATGTTTTACCTTTAAAGAACTACTTTGTAAATAAACTTAGAAGTCCTACAATGATATTGAAACTTTTGTGAGTTCTATAGATTTGGGGTTCATTTTCTTGAAAAATCAAATATGAAATATTTAATAAAAATGTTCAACAAATGGAGTTGCTAAAGGATGCCATCTTTTAAAGATTTTATTGAGTTGCAATTACTGAAAAACAAAACTTGGGAACAGGAAGTTTCCTGAGACACTGGCATTTATTCATATAAAAGCAAGAGAGAAAGTGAGCAAATTAAACAGCAGTAGCTTAAACAGTATAAAATATTTAATTCTGAAATTTTACCATTTCACTTTAAACTACGTAGGTAGGAAAACTGTATTATTGGAGTTCTAATATTTAATTGGATAAATCGTGTTATGGAATGCAATGAAATTGACAATTGACTGTGCCTATGATTTTGAAGGATCTAAAGTTGGTAAAACATTAAAAAAATCATAGCTATATTTGTTACACTTTTTTCATGTAAAAATATTTGTTAAAGAAGGGACTCCAACTGGAGGCTAAAAATGATTATCTGTGAAACTATTTG
>NW_007769794.1:2749-3576 GCF_000696425.1 Galeopterus variegatus | reverse complement strand
GCCAAGAGGAATCTGAACAGACAGCCCTTGCTGAGTTCCCTGCAGGTTATCACCATAAATCATACCCTTTTGCCCAATCATGTTTCTCCACAACTATCCACTTCTTTCCTCAGACTTAGCATAAAAATATAGTTTTCCCTGGGTCTTGGGTCTTCATTTCTGAAGGCTCCCGTGTCACATAAAACTTTGATTAAATAAATCTGCTGTTAATCTGTCTCTTGCTAATTTGTCTTTTTATAGGGATGTCAGCAGTGACCCTTGAGTTGGGTGAGAAAAAGATACTACTTTTCCTCCCATATAATACCAATAATAATGATTCTGCTTAGGTTATTTAAAGAATTTTTTTGACATGTATTGATTTTACATATTTATGGTGTAAAGAGTTATATTTCAATACACATATACAAAGTGTGATTATCAAATCAGGGTAATTAGCACATTCATCATTGGAAAACTTTATTATTTCTTTGTAATGAGATGATTTGACCTCCTCTTTCCTATCCAATTGAGAACATACAATAACGTATTGTGAATTATAGATGCCTACCACTACTGTATACCACTAGAACTTATTTTTTCTATCTAGCTATTATTTTATATCCATTAAACAACCTCTTCCTATCACTCCTCCCGTTCCCTTTCCCAGTGTCTAGTAACCACAATCAAAAGATATTTTTGTCTTTTTATATTACATATTACATTATGGTCTATGGATACATGTTATTTTTACTTAAAAAAAATCATTTTATTTTTGAAAACAATTTTCTAATAGAACTGTATTATAGATCTGTGGAGTATGCATAAAGCAAATGTACTTCACAGGGCCT
>NW_007769794.1:0-643 GCF_000696425.1 Galeopterus variegatus | reverse complement strand
AGAGAGAGAGAGAGAGACGGAGACAATCTAAAAAGCATTTTGAAGGAAATGTTGGGAGGAATTGGTAAACTATCTTACATAAAAACATCGGTTTCTTAAAAATGTAATTTTTTGTGACTGTTTAACTCAGATTTCATACCAACTATCCTGGGATCCAAGACTGAACAGGTATGTCCCCCTATGTAAAACGTGAAAATATATACAGTGTTGGTGTAATCATTTAGTCACAAGATGTATACTAAGAACCTTACTTAACAAAAATCATAACAAACACACAAAAGAAAATTACTAGATAGGAATGTTTTTGTGTTTCTGTGAAATTAGTGGTCAACCCATGTGACCTGAATGCCCCTCATCTGGGTCCAAAGCTCCCACCATTAGTCACTCACAGTAAGATTACAGGCCTTGTTAAAATGCAAACAAGGTAATACATGAAGCCATTAACACCTTGAATCAACTTAATTGATCAAATTAGCTAACCTATTTGAAGGCACAAGGAAAAGGGGGATTAAGTGAGAACAGCAGGGAGATTTTTTGTATGTGAAGGGAGATTATCAAAGAAGTCAGGAGGCATCCATCATGTGGGGTGTGTGTAGTTTCTTTGTGATGTTGTCTAGTTTGGGCCTACATTGTGATCCTTGTT
>NW_007769793.1:5798-6044 GCF_000696425.1 Galeopterus variegatus | reverse complement strand
AACTTTAAATTAGTTTAAAAAACGGGAAAAGTTGTGAAGAGACATCACACAGAAGAGGATATAGAGATAGCAAATAAACACATGAAAAGACATTTCACATCATTAGCCATTAAGGAAATGCAAATTAAGACCATGTTGAGATATCACTACACAGCTATTAGTACAATTGCAGTAAGAAATAATGATGATATGGGGCCGGCCCGGTGGCGGTGGCGCACTGTAGCAGTGCGCCACTTGGGAAGCGTG
>NW_007769793.1:0-267 GCF_000696425.1 Galeopterus variegatus | reverse complement strand
ATCTTCGGGACCTAGGGTTTAGTGTAGAGTCCATAGACATGACACCCAAAAGCATAATCAATAAAACAAAAAATTGATAAGCTGAACTTTATCAAAGTTAAAAACTGTTGCTCTACGAAAGACCTGTTAAGAGGACAAAAAGACAATTTACAGACTTGGAGATAACATTTGCAAAACACATATCTAACAAAGAACTCTCCAAACTCAACTTTAAATTAGTTTAAAAAACGGGAAAAGTTGTGAAGAGACATCACACAGAAGAGGATA
>NW_007769792.1:5706-6044 GCF_000696425.1 Galeopterus variegatus | reverse complement strand
CCCCTGGTCCTGAGGACACCCCTACTTTCCAGCTGGCTCCCCAGAGCCTGACAGAGCTGCAGTGATGGTGCCGCCTGGCCCTCTTTCGCCCTCACCTCCCATGCAGCTGGGTCTGCTGGACCACGGGGCTCCACACCATGCTTTACTCCTCTCGACACAGCCCAGGCCAGCTCAGCCTTTCCTGAGGGATGGGGCTTGCCTGAGTCCTTGGACTAATCTTGACCTGAGTAGTGTTTAAGGAACTCAGATCCTAGAATTTTTGCCTAGTCCAGCCTTGACCTTGACCTTATTTTTATTAGTTCTGCAGTCAGCTACCCATACTCCTACCTTGTTTCTTT
>NW_007769792.1:2432-3008 GCF_000696425.1 Galeopterus variegatus | reverse complement strand
TGTAGTATGTTGCCTAAAATACTTGGCACAATCTGCTCACACACATCCAAAAATTTGCAAAGTATATACTGTTTGATATTAGCACAATTTTTGAATTCCTTTGACTATCCTTTGGATGATCCTTACAAGTAGACTTTCCTAACCAAGTCCAAGTCTGCAAATACTTATTTTTTTCATGGATGTAAAGATAGAGATTCCTTTGGGGGTTAGGATATTTCTTTCCTCTCCATATAGCAATAGGAGGTTCTGAATGGCACTGGTCCTCAAAGTCTGTGGACAACTGAATTGCTTCCTAGGATGTATGAATTTATAATGTGGCAGTAAAATTAGTGATGTTTATTTAGGAGTAGTTTTCCTGTAAGAGGGTGAATGGGAAAGTGTTAAATTCCTACTTCCTAGATACAAGTTCAGGAAGGGAATTAGATACAGCCATAGGGAGGGCTCCAGGAGGAGGTAAAAGAGGGTTGTTATTTTGACGTGATTATAAATTGACATTAGGGCCGGCCTGTGACTCGGGAGAGTGTGGTGCTGATAACACCAAAGCCAAAGGGTTGGGATCCTATATAGGGATGGCTG
>NW_007769792.1:0-214 GCF_000696425.1 Galeopterus variegatus | reverse complement strand
AAAGAAAGAAAGAAAGGAAAGAGTCCTATGACTTTGGAATTGCACTGTGGCCTTTTGGCAGCACTGTGCCTTCAGGGGAGGCGGGCAAGCATCTGAAGGGCTAAACAGGAAGAAACTGCATGTCAAGAGAAGCCTAAGCCTGCTCAAATCTGAGTGGGTTGCCTGAGATGCATTCAGCATCTCAGTAAGGTAATGCAAATCAACCAGTGTCCCC
>NW_007769791.1:5578-6044 GCF_000696425.1 Galeopterus variegatus | reverse complement strand
GATGAAAAGATGTGACACAAATAGTGGAAAGATATCCCGTATTCATTTATTGGAATATTCAATTAGATGGTTTATACTACCCGAAGAACTCTACCAATTCAATGCAATGCCAATCAAAATTTTAAGGTCATTTTTTACACAAATATAAAATAAAATTTCAAATATGTATAGAATCACAAAAGACCAAGGACAGCAAAGAATCATTATTAGAAAAAAAGAAGAAAAAAAAGCTAGAGGAACCACACTACCTAATTTCAAATTATACGGCAGAGTTTAGAAATCAAAACAGCATGTTACTGGCAGAAAACTGACACATCGACCAATGAATTAGGATAAATAGCCCATAAGTATACCCACACATCTACAGCAAACTGTTAACTAAAGTGCCAAGAACACACAAAGAGAAAAGGCCAGTCTGTTATCACTCCCAGTCCAAATGTTAAAAAAAAAAAAAAAAAGAATAAGA
>NW_007769791.1:0-219 GCF_000696425.1 Galeopterus variegatus | reverse complement strand
CAAAACTAACGTAGCAGAACCCTATTGTGTTTACACACTAACAATTATCTGAAGCAGAAATGAATAAGACAATCCCAATTACAGTAGCATGTAAGAAAATTAAGAGTGAATATAATGAAGGACGTGAACAATGTGTGCAGTGAAAATTGTAAAGCATTGATGAAAAGATGTGACACAAATAGTGGAAAGATATCCCGTATTCATTTATTGGAATATTCA
>NW_007769790.1:5782-6044 GCF_000696425.1 Galeopterus variegatus | reverse complement strand
ATCATTTCTTCATGGCAAAAATATTCAAAAGCCTCCCCTCTAGGCATCAGGTAATATACAAAACTTAACTGTTAACCACAGTCACCCTACTGTGCCACAGAACACCAGAACTTACTCCTCCTGTCTAACTGTAGTTTTGTACACATTGACCAACCTCTGCCTGTTTTCCATTTCCCCTCCACTCCCAAGTCCCTGATAACCACTGAACCACTGTTCTACTCTGTCTCTACAAAATCTACTTTTTCATTCTTTCTTTTTTTTT
>NW_007769790.1:0-581 GCF_000696425.1 Galeopterus variegatus | reverse complement strand
TTAAAGCAAACACAAACTCAAGGGGAATAGAATGAGACTCCACCTCTTAATAAGAAAAGTAGCAAGAATTTGTAACCATCCATAACGTGTGACAGAATCTGAGGTGTCTGAGTGTCTCAAAACATATAGTGTTGGGGAAAAGTATAACCAACTTGATTACACAGTTCTTACAGTTTAATTCATGCAAATTATACTGATATACTTCCACATGTTTCTCCTATTCTATTCTCCACTTCTACCCCACATTCTGCATTATCATTCACATCATCCAACAGTTAGGGATTTTCTACCCTCCTGTAGCACCCCACTATGAAACAGGTTTTATCACATGTGAAACTCAAGTCAAATCTATTTATTTTTACTTAACTTTATACCCAGAGGGATTTTTTAAATTAATTTATTTTCATGCACATATTATAATTGTACATTCTTATGGAACAAAATATAAGGTTTTGAAACATATATATGCTGCCTAATGATCTGGTCAGGGTAGTTGATGTATCCATCACCTCACAAGTTCATCATTTCTTCATGGCAAAAATATTCAAAAGCCTCCCCTCTAGGCATCAGGTAATATACAA
>NW_007769789.1:5811-6044 GCF_000696425.1 Galeopterus variegatus | reverse complement strand
AGTCTAATGTATGACAATAGCCTTGTGGTCATGCTCAAGAGGAATAAGGGAAAAGAGGCCTTGTCCAGCATGGGAAAGACAAAGAGGGGAGGTGACAGGTGGATGATGGGGAAGTCAAGGGAAGCAAAAAGTCAGAATTGAAAGGCAAACCAAAAGCAAAAACCAGCCCAGTAATTTGCAGAAACCTTGGGGAAGGATTGAAGGAAGCATGGGCTCAAGTCGTTTTCTTTGAG
>NW_007769789.1:0-728 GCF_000696425.1 Galeopterus variegatus | reverse complement strand
TTCTGTTTCTTTGTCTGGCTTATTTCACTTAACATAATTTTCTCCAGATTCATCCATGTTGGCTGCAAATGGCAAAACTTAATTCTTTTCTATGGCTGAGTAGTATTCCATCGTGTATATATACCACATTTTCTTTATCCAGTCGTCCATTGATGGACACTTAGGTTGGTTCCATATCTTGGCTATTGTACATAGAGCTGCAATGAACATGGGAATGCAGGTATCCCTTCGACATGATGATTTAGGAGATGGCTTTTTATTTAAGAAAATATGTTGAGGCGCCTCCTTGGAATGCAATGTGGTGCTCTCCTAGGCACGATCTAGAAGGAGCAGGCATATCAAAGAGGGGGCTGCATGGCATAATTAGGTGAGGAACTGTTCTTCTGGGCAGCCCAGGTGAGGAGGAATGCAGTTATTGGGGAAACAGACAGAAATCGGGAGTACATGAAAAGGGCCACAGGGGATGGTAGGCCCAGCACAAAGCCTGAGAGTCAGGAGGAAAGGTGGGCAGTGGGACATCTCTGGGACAGTGTGGGCTGAGGATCTTGGAGAAACAAGGTGTCAAATCTTTGGGTTCAAAGTGTTTCTTGTACTGTGCTATTCTGTGCTGTGACACACAGAAACCCCGCCCTGCCCCTCTCCCCCCATACTCCAAGCCTTCCAGAAAAGTCTAATGTATGACAATAGCCTTGTGGTCATGCTCAAGAGGAATAAGGGAAAAGAGGCCT
>NW_007769788.1:5001-6044 GCF_000696425.1 Galeopterus variegatus | reverse complement strand
AACGCACATATCCACATATTCACAAAATTGTCCAAACAACTGAAAGGGGTGGCCAGCTAAGAACTCTCTAACCGAAGTTCAGCGCCTAAAGAAGTGAATACATAGGCCTTTCCCAAAGAGTCTGATCTTGCAACAGCAGAAATCCAGAGGGACCAACCCAGTGCCACTTTACTGCCTTCTCTGGCCATGGGTTGAACCCTTAGGTGCACATCATAAAACCTGCAACCTCTAAAAGCATTAGCTGCCCAGGCCTACCCTGGGGATTCTGATTTAGTAGGTCTGATACAGGCCCTAGCATCCTAAGCAGCCTATCTAGTACTATTGTTCTGTGAAATGGAAATACACAGGTCAACATCGTGCAGCCAGGCCGGCCAGGCACGGCTGGACCGAGTCATCCCCATGAGGATGAGCTCTGGGGCAGGTGGGGAGGCTGGCACTGGGGCTTAGCAGCTCCTGCCTTCCTAGACGGAGCCTGCGTGGTTCCTCGGCCTGCCCCGTGCCATCTAACTCCTCCACCTGTGCCTGCCTTGTCTTCCAGCTGCTCCCTACTGGTTGGATGAACCCAAGAACCTCATCCTGGCTCCTGGTGAGGATGGGAGACTGGTGTGTCGAGCCAATGGGAACCCCAAACCCACTGTCCAGTGGATGGTGAATGGGGAACCTTTGCAGTGTAAGTAACAAGCTACTGTCCCACCCGACTGTCCTCTCTCTCCTGTCAAAAGTCAGATCCTCATCACTGGGCCAGCCTGGGTTGTACTAGGTGAGGAAAAGAGTAGCCTGTGGCCCGTTGCTTCTCAGCAGCCCATTTCTTGGGATACCTCAAGTGGCAGGGACCCTTCCTCATCTTTGTGTGAGAACAGGAGGCCAGAGCCCTGTGTTTATGTTCCCGTGTTTAGGATATTTCTGCTCTCGGATTTTTCTTAAATCTCTTCTGTGTGCCTGATGACAACTACAGAATGCAGTTCAGGCCTGGGGTCTAACCACATCTCCGAGGGTTTGGGCTCTGAGTGGCGGCTGGGGCTAGGAAGGTACAGGAGAGCTCA
>NW_007769788.1:1978-3364 GCF_000696425.1 Galeopterus variegatus | reverse complement strand
GGGTTGCGATCCGTTGCCGGACACGAAAAAAGACAAAAAGGAAAAAAAAAAAAGAAAAGATGGGAGGGATTCTTCCCTATCTTACAGATGAAGGAAATGAAGCCCAAAAAGGTTTATTGATTTGCTCCAGACCCCAGAGCGATGTGAGGACAGGACCAATACCCACAGCCAGTCCCCAGTCTCTGCTCTCTGCATCCCAGGCCAGCAGTACCGGGAGACCTGTGGGAAGAACGTTCTCTCCCACTTTAGAATACATTTCATGGGAAGAACAGGGAGCTTTGGCAAATATAAGGACTCTCAAGTTTTCAACAGGCATTGGCTTATGGGTTTAACTTTGTAACGGTTCAGAGAATGTTCTGTTCAGAGGATGAAAGGGTGGTAGTTCCCGTCCATTTGTATATTGCTTTACCCTTTTCAAGACAATTTTAGTACATGCACATTAGGTTAAAATGATAGTAACAGCGATAAACAATATGGCTGGACCTGCTGCTAATCACTTTATACATGCATGAAATCTTGGTTTATCATCACAAAAACCCCATGAGGTTATACCTAATCCCCATTCTGCAGACAAGGAAACTGAAGCTTACAGGGATTGAATAATGCTGGAGGGTGATGTGTTTAGAATTCAAACCCTTTTCTGTTTCCAAAGCTTATACTCTCAACCACGCCTGCCGAGCTGTTATGTAGGTCAAGCAGGGATTCATATTCCCACTAGACAGATTGAGAAATAAACTCCAGTAGGTTCGGTGATGGGCCCAAGGTCACACAGCTCGGCAGTGGTGTGGCCAGTGGTGTGGCCAGAGCCGGCCAGGTCTTGTGGGACCCACCCAGGGCTGCTTCTTCCCCAGCTTTGCTGGGAGCCCTGGCCAAAGCCCCAAGTGCCCTTCACCTTGCCCTCCCCCATTTCTCACAAGGATCATCTCTCTCATATCTGTAGCGGCACCACCCAACCCAAACCGTGAGGTAGCCGGGGACACCATCATCTTCCGAGACACCCAGATCAGCAGCAGGGCCGTGTACCAGTGCAACACTTCCAACGAGCACGGCTACCTGCTAGCCAATGCCTTCGTCAGTGTGCTGGGTGAGCGCATCCCTGCATCTCGGCCCTTCTCTGCTCACCCGTGGCACAGTCTCCCTGGGGCTTGGTTATGTCCCGGGCCACACTCTCCTCTGGAGATTAGCTTTCTGGGCAGGGTAAGAGAAGTCAATCTTAGCCCCTCCTCCCCCTGATGGGAGAGGGAGGCTGTCTCAACTCCTTGGTATATCCATGTTGACTCTCGCTGGGCTCACACTTGGATCTCATGGTGGGAAACGGTGCTGAATATGTTTGCTGTACTCCCTGATCAAGGAGAGGGTGGTGGGAGGGGTTGGCTAGAAGATGTC
>NW_007769788.1:0-758 GCF_000696425.1 Galeopterus variegatus | reverse complement strand
CCAGGGCCACCTAGTGGTTGGAGGCAGACTGTACAAGGCTCAGGACTCCAAACTGCTAGCAGGGGGCTTTTTCCACTGCCCCCATGGTCTCTCCACTGGTTGCTGCCCTGCTCCCTTGGGCCAATCCTTTCTCAGTATGCTGTGTGTTCTGCTGCTCTGTCGTGAGGTTTAAGAATGGACAAGGGAGCAACCTGGATGGTGGAAACTACCATGTCTATGAGAATGGCAGTCTGGAAATTAAGATGATCCGTAAAGAGGACCAAGGCATCTACACCTGTGTTGCCACGAACATCCTGGGCAAAGCTGAAAACCAAGTCCGCCTGGAGGTCAAAGGTAAAGGAAAGGGTTCGTAGGTAGGAGTTCAAGGTGGGGAAGGAAGCCATGCTTGCAGTTATCCGTGCATGATAATTCCTTTTGAAAATGCAGCGCATTTAATGTTTAATCCCAAGTAGGGCTCCTCAGTGTGTGTCTGCGCGACCTTCCAGCTGAGCCAGGTGCTGGGAATAGTTTATTACCAGCCTGGTCCAAGGGGAATAAGAAGGAAAACCTGCTACTACCCACACCAGCTTCCCACCACCTCCGCAGAAATTACATTGCGTATTCCTGAGCCAGACAGAAAGGGTTTGGGGGATTATTTACTATTTGGGATTACCCACACCAGGACTCCCCCTCCACTCATACAACTTCATACTGTTTCTGCCACCTTCCATGGTTGGTCCAAGGCCTAAAGGTCAGGCGTGGCCCACCGTGTGGCCACG
>NW_007769787.1:0-6044 GCF_000696425.1 Galeopterus variegatus | reverse complement strand
AAATGATTACCATAATCAAGCTAATTAACATATCCATCACCTCAAACAGTACCTTTTGTGTGTGTGTGGTGAGAATACTTAAGTTCTATTCTCTTAGTAAAAATTTAAGTGGACAATACATTATTATTTACTATGGTCACCATACTATGGGTCTCCAGAATGTATTCATCTTATAACTGCAAGTTGGTACCTTTTGACCAACATCCTCCCATTTCCCCCACCCCCTGACCCCTGGTAACCACCATTCTACTCTCTGTTTCTATGTGTTCAATTTTTTTAGATTCCATGTGTAAACAAGATTATGTGGCTTTTGTCTCTGTATGTCTAGTTTATTTTACTCATGTTGTCTTCCAGATTTATCCATGTTGTTGCAAATGGCAGGATATCTTCCTTTTTTAAGGCTGAATAATATTTCATTTTACGTATACACACATACACACTTTTACTCATGTTGTCTTCCAGATTTATCCATGTTGTTGCAAATGGCAGGATATCTTCCTTTCTTAAGGCTGAATAATATTTCATTTTACGTATACACACATACACACACACACACATCACATTTTCTCTACCTATCCATCCATGAATAGACACTTAGGTTGGTTCCATATCTTAGTTTTTGTGAATAATGAATGAACCGCAATGAACATGGGAGAGCAGGTATCTCTTCAAGATATTGATTTCATGCGTTTTGGAAATATTTCCAGTAGTGAGATTGCTGGATCATATGAAGTTATTTTCTTAATGCACTCATGTGTGCACCAGCGTACATTGTATATGTGCATGCATGTGTGCACCTGTTCATTTCACTCCATGACATATTGTCAATAATGTAATGCATTCATGTAACCATCACTACACTTAAGGAACACAACTTTGAGCTTATGTTTCAAATGGCTTATCCAATTTCCATCTCCACTATTTTAAAGTGAACACCATCCTATCTCCAAAGATATTGCTAATCAAAACATGGTCCCCAGGCCATTTAGGAGCTTATTAGAAATGCAGAGCCTAAGGGCTTATGCCAGATATACTGAATCAGAATCTGCATTTAACAGATCTTCTGATGATCCATATCCACATTAAGAGTTGAGAACAATATTCTAATACATGTCCTCATTTTTTAGTGTATCATCATGTGATAATTAATTGGGTAGAGGGGGAAGCATATTAGAATTAGGGAAAATAAAGTGTGCCTGGGTCTTAGGCCCCAAGATTAAATCTGAAGAGAACCCAAGTATCTGTATTTTTAAAAATGATTCCAGAGGCAACCCTGATGTACGCAATATATGAGAAGGACTATTTCAGAATCCTTTTGTATTCTTTTCTTTTAAACCCCCTTGTACCACCTCTTACTGCTAGGCCAACAGAGATTATCTAAAGTAGTTGATCAGCTTTTCTCTATCCTGTCCATTCTGTGACAGTTTGTCTCAAATGTGAGTAAAGAGAGGACCCTTTTTAAGGGTTGACAAATATTCTTATACATCCTCACAAATGATTTAAAATATTGTAATATTTCCTGAATATGTATAAACAGAAAGCCAAGTACCAATACTGTAGGCTCAGAGTTCTTATATGACTAGAAAATTATTGGAAATTTAAACATGAAATGCAAACAATACTATGTGAATTAAAAACATTAATTCAATGTGGAGATGACATTCTGAGAATAAATCTCTACTTGCAACATAAATGCAACATGATTGCTACAGTGTAGGTTCTTTGGAGTTTGGCACATTTGTATTGCTATGTGCCTTGTGATTTCTTAGTTCTATTACTGTTTGTCTCTTTTTGAACCCCTGCAAAACTTTCATCCTGCAGCTCCAAATGTCATTCGGCTTTTTCTTCCTGCAAGTAAGTCCAATATATGGTTATATTAAGTCTACCTCTCTTCTATGTAAATTTCATCTATTAAAGTAGTAATTCTTCTTTTCAGTGTGATTGCAAGCACAAACTCAAAGATAACATTGCATTACAGTTCTTGGCTGGCAATTAAGTAGCAGTAATCATGTAGAAGATCATCAACCAGAATATGCTTAAATCCTTTTTTAAAAGAAAACCAATTAGAAAAAATGTGGAAGACAACTTTGGACACCTAAGAATATGTCTGTGATATTTCCTAATTAGTATGCAGTAAGAGGCAGTAGAGAATAGAAATTACAAACATGGCCTTAAAGTGAGAAACATCTAGAATCTATTTCCCAAGAGTTTCACTAACTAGATGCCTCTCCTGGGGCAAGTTTCTTAGCTTCCCTGTATCTTGGTCTCCTCGTGTATATAATGGGGATGATTATTACTTGCTTCATAGACCATAGGTGAGATATACAGGAAAAGCCTTTAGCCCAGTCTTAGCACATCATAAGCACTAAGTTATCAATAGCTCTCTTCACTATTATAATAATAATTGTTATTATTATTGCTCTCTTTATTATAAAACTGGGCATTAAGTTTATATTAGTTAAATCAGCCACATATTTCTTCCATTTATTTTATTTCCTCCATTGCTTTCTTAAATTGTTTTCTTCTTCTTTTTCTTTTCTTTTTTTTTTTTTTTTTTCTCCACTGACCTCTTACTTTAAGGACCTGATTGTGACAGAGGTGAAAGTGCTCAAGTATTGGGCATGATTATTGCTTATATTGCTCCAATTGCTACACTTATTGCTGTAGCTGCCTCCTGAACTGCTGTGACTACTAGAGCTACTAGATGCTGCTGGGACAATTCATTTATTTTCCAGTGCAAGTGACCTAGTGAAGGAGCCCTCCTGGTAGTGTTATCCTGGGGATGGGCATTACTAGAATAATGACGCTTTCATTAATCACTCTTTGTAATTTTAATTTTTGCTAATAAAGCCACTAAAAAATATATTGAAAGTGAAGAAGATAGCTCAAAATGTAGAGAAGTACACTATTTTATTTTGCCATCAGCATCTTCCTATGTTAATGCAGTAGGGATTAAAAAATTGAATTCCCTCGCTAGAAAACATAATTCTAGTTCTCTAAGATAATATGTCAGGCAGGGTTTTTTGATTAGAAACCTTCTTTTTTACTTATTTCTAGCTTCTATTTGAATGACAACTTCATTAACAGAGGTAGGTAGGTTCGGGGCATCCATTACAAGCATAAGGAATAAAAGTGAAAGGTTTTTTGATTAGAAACCTTCTTTTTTACTTATTTCTAGCTTCTATTTGAATGACAACTTCGTTAACAGAGGTAGGTAGGTTCGGGGCATCCATTACAAGCATAAGGAATAAAAGTGAAAAAAAAAAAAAAAGGAGGGAAGGAAAAAGGAAAAAAGGAAATCAAACAAAACAAGTTTACAGCTGTTAATAAGAAAAGGGAACAGGCAGCTCATGAGGTAAACCAAGAGAAAAATAAATAAATAATAAACAAACAAACAAACCCAAGAAACCTAAAACCTTTATTTGCTTTGCGTTGTGTACCTTTGATATATTCATGAAGCTTGAAGGGACTGCAGTGATACCTTGGGATATGCAGCTAAGGTCCTGACTGCTCAGTCATTAGATAGTCTAATGCTGTCTTTCAGTAGAGTGTTGACCTCAGCATCTTCACTAATTGTAAGGTTATGACTCCTTTTTACATTCTTTAGTGTTTTTTTTTAATATAATCGTATAACTTCGTATAATGTATGCTATACGAAGTTATTACGCTTGAAGGGACTGCAGTGATACCTTGGGATATGGAGCTAAGGTCCTGACTGCTCAGTCATTAGATAGTCTAATGCTGTCTTTCAGTAGAGTGTTGACCTCAGCATCTTCACTAATTGTAAGGTTATGACTCCTTTTTACATTCTTTAGTGTTTTTTTTTAATATAATTTCAGGTTAAAAATACAACAGCAGAAATTGTTTGACCTGACAATTTGGCTCGTGCATGAGGTAGCTTTAAACAATTGTCAAAGACGGTTTTATTTTAGTGAAGGATTAAACAATTCCAGAGGGTTAAAACTGTGGGCAATAAATAAGCATCTATGCTCATTGAAGGAAGTGTCTTTTAAGACAAGAGAATGAAGCTAGAACTGATAGGGACATTAGTCTGTTAAAAAGTCACATCAATGATTTAGGTGGCAGAGAAGCCCCTGCACCAACACCTGCTCTTGAGCACGAGGTCAACAAGAGTAGGGGAACGCAAACCAGCGCTCCTGAAAACAGCAATCAGAAGCTCGTGCTCTTAAGACAAGAGGTTAATAGCCATCATGAAAGTGCCCTGGTGGCAATAGAAGCCAAGTGGCCAGGCATGCTCAAGAGTGAGCTGCAAGTTGTAAATGCAGAGGGTCTGAAGTAGGAGAGTAAACAGAGTGTGATGATAAACTGAGGCATGAGGACAGGCAAGATCTAGATCTGCTGTGGTGAGATCAGTTGCTGGAGACTCATCCCTGGACTATTTCACACTACCTTGTGAAAATGTGGGACTCTAGATTCTCAGGTGCTAGCTGTGGACAAAAAAAGTGCTAAAGATACAAAGTAACTGAGAAGATTGTCAGCAGTGGGGCAGGTGTAGATGGGACCTGCTTACTCTACCTTTATAGGAGATAGAGTAGAATGGTGAAAAGTGCTTGGCTTGGGAGGCAAGTGAGCCCAGATTAACATCAAGCTCTACTTTGTTGGCAAGTACATTATTTACCTTCCAGTGTCATCCTGTCATCTGTGAGTTATAAGACTAGACAGGATTAATTTGAGAGAATGAAACAAATGTACATGAAGTACCAGCACAGTGCCAAACATTCGGACATGTTCATTAACAGCTTAGAAGAAGGTTGTTCACTTCATGTTTTGAGTCTTTATACCTCTCTATCTATACTTCTCCTGAGGATATATGGTCAGGGTTAAAAGCTGGTGCAATAGCTCAAATGGAAAATGACAGACTTAAGATTCAGAAGAATCTCTATAGGAAGGAAGAATGATCCTAAAATGAAATGGGAAGATTGCAATGGGGATGTATAAAATCATGCTGTTAAGTTAAAAAAAAAAAGTTTTATCCTAATTTCGGGTAGAAGAGACCTCATTTAAACTGATGTTGATGTGTTAAAAATGCAAAAACCTAGGTATTTTTATTATAAGTTGCATGGGTGCAAAAAGTGTGATATGGCTGCTAGATATTGGTAGATAACCATCCTTTTAGTTGGTGCCTTTGTTAGATGTCACCAAGAGTCCTGTGTACCTTCTGCTGCCACATTTTAGGAGAGAGACAGAGAGAGACATGTCCAGTGTGGCACAGTGTGCTGGTTATCAAATCCCAGCTCAACCATGATGAGTTCTTGCGAAAGTAAGTTACCTCACGAATACAATGAGGATGGAAGCTCCCTCCCTGGCTTGAGCTAAGCATGACATTACATAATGCAAGTAAATGGCTCAGCACAGTGCCTGGCTCAAAACTGAGGAACTATTATTATTTACAGGAGAGTCTGGGAACAGTGGCAGCCATATCATGAGGAGATGCAGAAGCTTGAAGTGTTCCGCCTCTATAAGGGAAGCTTACAAAGAGATATAACAACTGTCATCAACTATTTGGGTGACTGTTATGTAAAAAAGACATTCTTATTAATCAGTCTAACTCTAGAAGGAAGAACCAGGACCAATGGATAGAAGTTTTAGGAAGATGTATTTAGGCTCCATAACAGGAACAATTTCTATCTGGAGGGGTCCTAACCATTAGAATAAATTTCCTTAGGAGGGAGTGAGCTCTCTATCAATAGAAACAGCAGTAGTAGTACTAATAGTTGTAATTGAAAATAAAAATTAGCTCTTAGGGTGTTCGAGTTACTATTCTTTTTTTTTTTCGTTAAATTTTTATTTTGTCAATATACACTGTATATGATTATTATGGCCCATCACCGACACCTCCCTCCCTCCTCCCTCTCTCGCCTCCCCCCCAAGAATGTCCTTTCCGTTTGCTTGTTGTAACAACTTCATAGAAGTATAGTTGTTATATCTTCATCCCCCCCCCCCGGTTTTTTTTTTGTGTGTATATGTGGGTGAATTATTTTGTTTGTTTTTTTAGCTCCCACCAATGAGTGAGAACATGTGGA
>NW_007769786.1:5698-6044 GCF_000696425.1 Galeopterus variegatus | reverse complement strand
CTCAAAATACTTTCACCTATGTACAATTATTTTGGTACAAGTCCTTTTAAGGAAGGATAAGAGGAATATTGGTTGTATATACTTGTGATGACAATGCATGTATATGAGGTCTTCAAAAAAATGATGGAAAGATTCCTATTACCTTTTAACTCTATTTTTCCATGAACTTTTGGAAGTACCCCATATGGGTTCTGAACCTATGAACTGGCTTAGATCTGGACACTAGGTGAGGAATCATGATTTTCCCTTACACTGGCCAGCTTTTGATTTCTTCTGGTTGTACAAGTAAAGCAACAACTCATTGGCTGCCAATCTGTCTTGCCACTAGGAATACTCTAATCTATTA
>NW_007769786.1:0-434 GCF_000696425.1 Galeopterus variegatus | reverse complement strand
CATCTGCAGAACCAGAGAGATCCTAAGGTAGCAAACTGAAGAAACACTGTGCATACATGGGTTGACGAGTTCTCAGCTTGAAGTGAGTAGAAGTTTACAGGAAACTGCTGCAATCAAGGCTGAAACCAGAGTCTTAGAGGATGTGAGTCAAGGCAGGAGAATTGTCTGGTACCATCCACCTCTTGTGGCACTCAGACCTGCTTGTGTACTGCATGATGTCCAATCCGTCACTGAGCCCGCAAGGTGATAGCTATGATCTCGATAGAAGTCTTCTGCATCAAGGTTAGTGGAACAAGTTAAAGTCTCCTCTGCTGAAACCGGTAGGCTGATATGCTGGGTCTCCTCGTATGAGTGTCAGCTCACACCAGTAGCTCTCAAAATACTTTCACCTATGTACAATTATTTTGGTACAAGTCCTTTTAAGGAAGGATAAG
>NW_007769785.1:5832-6044 GCF_000696425.1 Galeopterus variegatus | reverse complement strand
TGAGAAGGCCCAGCAGCGCGAGGAGGCTGAGGATGGAGGCAGCTGTGTCATTACTCACCTGTAGTAGACTGTTCCTCTTGTCTCTGAGACCGCTGGATAGTGGCTGGGCCAGTGTTGGCTACTTTGTAACAAGAAGGGGGTGACAGATTTTGGGAAGACGGGTTCCTTTTAATAGACCAGGCTGGAGTGGTTCTTGAATAACTGGCTTAAGT
>NW_007769785.1:0-467 GCF_000696425.1 Galeopterus variegatus | reverse complement strand
AACCAGCAGGCTAGCACAAACAGAAGAGAGAATTTCTGACCTTGAAGATGAGCTGATTGAAATAACAAAGGTGGACAAAAAGAAAAAAGAATTAAAAACATTGAACAAAATCTAAGAGAGGTAACAGACAACCTTAAGTGCTCAAATATCCATATCATGGGTATTCCATATGGGGAGGAAAAAGGAAATAGCACTGAAAAAATATATGATGAAATAATGCCAGAAAACTTCCAATGTATAACAAAAGATACAGATCTTCAGATTCCGGAGGCTCAAAGATGCCCAAACATGTTCAACCCAAACAGGTCCTCTCCGAGACATGTCATAGTCAAATTGGCAAAACTCAAAGACAAAGAGAGAATCTTAAATGTTGCTAGACAGAAGTGTCAAGTCATCTATAAAGAATCCTCAATCAGACTAACATCAGATTTTTCATCAGAAACACTAAAAGCCATAAAAGAATGGGA
>NW_007769784.1:5612-6044 GCF_000696425.1 Galeopterus variegatus | reverse complement strand
AATGATACATCATACCAAAACCTGTGGGACACTGCAAAAGCACTATTAAGGGGGAAATTTACTGCATTAATCGCTCACCTCAGAAGAATGGAAAGATGGCAAGTGAACCACCTAACACTTCACCTTAAATATCTAGTAAAACAAGAACAATCCAAACCTAAAGTTAACAGATGGGAAGAAATCATCAAGATCAGAGCAGAACTTAACGAAACTGAAACCCAAAAAACAATACAAAAGATCAACGAATCAAAAAGTTGGTTTTTTGAAAAGATAAACAAAAGTGACAAACCATTAGCATGGCTAACAAAAAAAAAAAAGAGAGAAGATTCAAATAACAAAAATTAGAAATGAAAAAGGTGATATTGCAACTAATTCATCTGAGATACAAGGAATCATTCAAGACTACTATAAACAACTATACGCCAACAAGTT
>NW_007769784.1:0-292 GCF_000696425.1 Galeopterus variegatus | reverse complement strand
CTAAACAATACTCTAGACCAATTGGACTTGGCAGATATCTACAGAACATTCCATCCAACAGAATATTGATTCTTCTCATCGGCACACGGATCATTCTCCAGGATAGATCACATATTAGGTCACAAATCAAGTCTCAACAAATTCAAAAAAATTGGAATTATCCCATGTATTTTCTCAGACCATAATGGATTAAAACTAGAAATCAATAAAAAACGAAACTCTGGAAACTACACAAACACATGGAAATTAAACAGCATTCTACTTAATGACGTATGGGTCCAAGAAGAAATCA
>NW_007769783.1:5364-6044 GCF_000696425.1 Galeopterus variegatus | reverse complement strand
ATTCTCTCTTTGTCATTGAGTTTTGCCAATTTGACTATAACATGTCCTGGAGAGGAACTTTGTGGGGATCTTTGAGCCTCCTGAATCTGAAGATCTATGTCTTTCCCTATGCCTGCGAAGTTTTCTGCTATTATTTTGTTGGACATGTTTTCAATGCCATATCCTTTCTTCTCCCTTTCTAGAATACCCATGATTCCGATATTTGAGTGCTTAAGGCTGTCGTGTTATCTGTCTTAGATTTTCTTCAATTTTTAAAATTCCTTTTATTTTTTTCTGTTCACCTGTGTTATTTTGAACAGACCATCTTCAAGGTCAGAAATTCTCTCTTCTGCTTGTTCTGGAAGACATTCTGTTGTGTTTTTTATTTCATTGAATGAATTCTTCAGTCCCACAAACTCTGCTACATTCTTTTTCAGGGCACTGATTTCTTTGTGCATTTTTTCTTTTAGTTCATGTATACTTTTTTTCATTTCATTATGTTGTCTAACTGAGTTTTCTTGTATCTCATCTAGTTTCCTTAGAATTGTTGCTTAAAATTCCTTGTCAGTCATTTCAAAGACTTCCTGTTCTATAGGATCTAGATCTTGAAGGTTGTTATTTTCCTCTGGTGGAGTCGTATTTTCTTAATTTTTCATATTTCTGGTATCTTTCCTTTGGTGTTTAGTCATTGTGGCAGGGGG
>NW_007769783.1:0-232 GCF_000696425.1 Galeopterus variegatus | reverse complement strand
CTATTTGTCCTTCATTTCAGAAAGATAGCCTTGCTGGGTAAAGTATTCTTGGCTGGCAATTCTTGTCTTTTAGTATTTTAAATATATCATCCCATTCTTTTCTGGGTTTTAGGGCTTCCGGTGAAAGTCCGATATTAGTCTGATTGTGGCTCCCTTATAGGTGACTTGGTGCTTCTCTCTTGCAGCTTTTAAGATTCTCTCTTTGTCATTGAGTTTTGCCAATTTGACTATA
>NW_007769782.1:5835-6044 GCF_000696425.1 Galeopterus variegatus | reverse complement strand
TGTACTCCAATGTTTATTGCAACTTTATTCTTAACGTCCCAGAACTAGGAACAAGCCAGCTCTTCCTCAGCATTCACTGAGCATGTTTGCTGTCAGTTTATGTCGATGATTTGTATCAGATTGAAGAGTTCCTTTCTATTCCTAGTTTGCTGAGACTTTTTATCGAAAATGGTTGTTGAATTCTGTCAAATGCTTCTTTTGTGTCTAAT
>NW_007769782.1:0-584 GCF_000696425.1 Galeopterus variegatus | reverse complement strand
TTTTTTTTTTGGTCTGTGAAGGACCCTGTTATGAGGATGAAAACACAAGCTAGAGACTGAAGGAAAATATTTGCAAACTACATCCCCACCAAGGTCTGGTATCTAGACTGTATCAAAAACTCTTAAAACTCAACAGTAAGAAAACAAAAAACAACAACCCAATTGGAAAATGGATGAAATACATGAAGGAACTTTTCACCGAAGAGAATATACAGGTAACAAGCACACGAAAAGATTAGCCATCAGGGATATGCAAACTAAATCCACAGTGGCATGGTTTACTACACACCTATTACAATGGCTAAAACAACAACAACAACAAAAGGTGCTGACACCAAATGCTGGTGAGGCTCTGGGGAAACTGGATCACTCAAACACTGCTGATGGAGTCGATATGGCCACTCTGGAAAACAATGTGGTAGTTTCCTTTAATAAAGTAAGTATTCAAGTACCACATATCCCAGGTATTGTCCTCCTGGGCTTTTGTCTCAGAGAAAGGAATATTTATGTTCACACAAAAACCTGTACTCCAATGTTTATTGCAACTTTATTCTTAACGTCCCAGAACTAGGAACAAGCCAGCT
>NW_007769781.1:5627-6045 GCF_000696425.1 Galeopterus variegatus | reverse complement strand
GGGGGAGTCTAGGCTCCTCCCCTTCCATCTGGGTGTGGTGGGCAGTCTGGAACACTGCTGCAAGTTATCCTCACCTCTTGGTGTCTCCACCTTTGTGTAATCCCCTCCCTTTGATAGTGGGCAGGATCTGTGGCTTGCTTCTAACTGCTAGAACACAACAAAGGTGATGGTGTTACTGAAGATCACAGTGTTGAACATGCTAGCAGTCTCTCTCCCTTGCTAGCTTGGATGCAGTAAGCAACTGTGTCAGGGAGGCTCATGTGGCAGGGAACTGAAGTTGGCTTCTGGCCAGCAGCCACTGTGAAATCTAGTCCCTTAATCCAGTAGTCCACAAGGACCTGAATGCTGCCAGCAACTTATGAGCTTGGAAGCAACTCCTTCTCCAGTCAGGCCTTCAGATGAGAACTCAGCCCTGACC
>NW_007769781.1:0-335 GCF_000696425.1 Galeopterus variegatus | reverse complement strand
GTCTTGTGGCTACCCTACCGCTGCTTTCTGCTCCTTTACACATCATCACTTGGTTTATGAAACATTTAGTTGTTGGTTTTCTGTTTTCTACCTTTGTTTTTTGTTTTTTTTTTTTTCGTTAAATTTTTATTTTGTCAATATGGACTGAGAGCTCTGGGAGGATAAAGCCTTCATTTTGTTCGTCGTTTCATGGCTAGAGCCTCAACAACAGCACTTTCTAAATATTTTTTGAATAAAAGAGTGAATGAACTTGAATTAGTGGTAAGACTCTAGAGAGGAAGGGTTGAGTGGGCAGACAGGAAAACAGGCAGCCTGGAGAATGGTCCTCAAAAGAT
>NW_007769780.1:5617-6045 GCF_000696425.1 Galeopterus variegatus | reverse complement strand
CACAGGATTTAAACTATACTTTAGACAAAATGGACACTAGAGAATATACATTCTTCTCATCGGCACCTGGAACATTCTCCAAGATAGACCTCATAGTAATTCACAAATCAAAATATCAACAAATTTTTTAAAAAACGGATATAACTTCAAGTATCTTCTCAGGCTACAATGGACTAATACTATAAATCAATAACAAGTGAAACTTTGGAAACCATAGAAATACATGGAAATTAAACATCATGTTCTTGAATGACCTATGGGTCATAAAATAAATCAAACAGGAAATAAAAACACTTTTTGAAACTAATGACAACAACAACACATCAAACAAAACCTATGGGATACTGCAAAATATGTACTAAGAGTAAACTTTATTGCAATAAATGCTTAACATCAAAAGATTAGAAAGATTTCAGAAAAGGAACCTA
>NW_007769780.1:0-218 GCF_000696425.1 Galeopterus variegatus | reverse complement strand
TCATGCATCAATAGTTCACCCCAAAGCCTGTGGCTTGTGGCCAGGAAAGTATACAATAGCGGCACGCTTGGCTTTAAAGAGCATCACACTTTTAGTTTAAACTATAATTCTTAACCTTTTAAACTTACAATTTAACCCTTTTTTAATATTACTTATACTTACTATATTTGATTTCAATAACATTGATTAGTTATGGTTAACAATTTAATATTACTTAT
>NW_007769779.1:2849-6045 GCF_000696425.1 Galeopterus variegatus | reverse complement strand
TCTACTCAGTCTCCCAAAGGGAGAAAGAGGAGAGGAGAATAGACAAGAAGAAAGAAAAAGAGGCTTTTCTACACTGGGATCTCCACATACAGTGGACTTCCAGACTCCCTCTCTCTGATTTCTGTCTGCCTGCTAGTCTTGCTGTACTTTCCTGGTTTTCACCTGTCTTCAGAATGTTGCTGAGCTGCCCTGCCGAGCTTCCTCCTAGCTCTGCCTGGTTATACTTCCTTTGTCTCCAGGAAATTGGTGACCTTTCCTTCCCTTCCTCCTCTGGCCTATGCCATACCAATGGAACCCCTAATCCTGGGACATAGAGAGTCCTGGGGAGAGCTGCAAAGTAGGCAGCATTCCTTTCATTCTGTCCCCATCCTCAGGAGGCTTTGATCAGAGTCCTTTCCCCCATGTCCTAAGATGTCCTCTCTCTTTTCTTCAGTTAGAATGCCAGAATCCTGAGGTATCTTAGCTAACTCTTAGTCTGATGTTTAAAAGGCACTGTGACATTAGGGACAGGCTGAATGTTCCCTGGTAGACATACGTGCTCCAGAAGATGAGCTGATAACTCTAATCTGTGGCCAGGTGCTTAGGGCAATCACCTTTCTGGAGTTCATCATTATCCAGTCTTTCCTTTAGAGCGGTATGCCATGGAGAAAAAATCGTGGTGTTGACATTTTTTCAGCATTATGAGGCTGAAAGTTTCCCATGCTTTCTCCCTTTCCTTTGTGAGGCCGTGTTAAAAAGAACCATCCACAGAGTGAAAGGAGAGAGAATGAGAGTCAGCAGATGATATTCATGTTGCTAGAACTGTTATTATTAAATCAATTCTAAAATATTTTTAAAAGAAATTAGAGAAGAAAAAAATCTGTACCCATAATCGTGCCATATTAACTGTATGAGGGTACTTTAAAAAGTTCGTGGAAAAATAGAATTAAAAGATAATATGAATCTTTTTATGAACTTTTTGAGTTACCCTCGTATTAGTTTTCTAAGGCTGTCATAACAAACACAGATTTTTTTTCTCACGATTTTGTAGACTAGAAGTCCAAGATCAAAGTGTCAGCAGTGTTGGTTTCTTCTGAGGTCACCTTCTCCCTGTGCCTATCTGCATCACTAGCTGTTTGCTCCCCCAGAGGCAGAAATGTTCTATTTCTGACTCCTTACTGCAGATTCTCTTTTCTGCTGTCTGTCTGTGTTTGCAGTTTGCACTCAGTGGAGATTTGTTTGCCTCTAATTCCTATTTCCATCATTGATTTTTTTTTTTTTTTTGGTGGCTGGCCTGTATGGGGTCAAACACTTGACCTTGGTGTTATAACACTGAGCTTTAACCATCTGAGTAACCAGCCAGCCCCTATTTCCATCACTGATTTTAATTGCTGAAATTTATCTGTGTGTTTCATGTTCCTGATTACTTATTTATATGTTTATTTATTTTTGTATTTACTTCTTTCATGCATCTTGGCATGTTGGAAAAAAGATTGGTCTTTCATGAACCAAGCCAGCAAGAACACTACTTTTATTTGTGAAGCAAACTGACAGATAAATACAGGATTGAGGCAAAAATCACTCTACTTTCCTGAATGTTTCTGTGTTTAGAGTTGGTATGAAAGCCTGGATTCAGGACAGCCAAGTGTATACCATTATGAAAACAAAAGATGGAAGCATTCATTCATATGCTCTGGCATTAGAGGGAAGAAAAATAGACATGTTCTTTTAAAAAATTTTTTTTCTTTCTCTTTTTTGGTGGGGGTGTGGCTGGCCTATATGGGGATCCAAACTCATGACCTTGGTGGTATAAGGTTGCACTCTAATCAACTGAACTAATATGCCAGCCCTAAAAAAAATTTTTTTTAATGAGTGTTTATGGTTCCAGGAACCCACAGGGGACTCCCTTATTCTGTTTTAAATTAAAGGTCCATTCAAAAAGAATAGACTTTCTAAAATGTTGCTCTTACATCTGTGGATTAGAACATAATATTTCTAACTTCAATTTCTTTTTTTTTTAATTTTGTTTTATTGTGGTAAGAAGACCTAACATGAGGTCTACACTCTTAACACATTTTTAGGTATGCAATAAATAGATGTGGTCTTGCTGTCATTGAGTTTACCATGAAAAAGAGAGACAGACAGACAGGCAAGGATTAAATAAAAAATTTCAAGTAATTATAGTTTGAAATGGTCACAAGTGCCAAGAAGCAAAAGTAAATGGTATTGGTGAATTTTATCTGAATTTTAAAAAGGAGTAAATGGTGTGAGGAGAGGTAAAATGGGGTCCTGATTTACATGGGGATCAGAGAAGACTTTAAACAGAGCTACTAAAGGATGAGTAGGAGTTAACCAATGAAATCTGTGTAGAAGAATACTTCTGGCAGAGGATACAGATTGTGTAAAGACCCAGAGGTAGGAAAATTTTAGATTCATTTAATGACCTTAAGGAAGGCAATAGTAGTCACAGCTTAGGGAGCTAGGGTGGCATAAAATAGGATTGGGAGATAGGAAAGGCTTGATCACGCAGGGCAGGTCATGAGAGTGGTTTTGGACTTTATCCTAAAAGCAGCTTAATCGTGGGCCGGCCGTGGCTCACTCGGTAGAGTGCGGTGCTGATAACACCAAGTCAAGGGTTAAGATCCCCTTACCGGTCATCTTTTTTTAAAAAAAAAAAAAAGCAGCTTAATCGTTTAATAGCTTTTTAGGAGATTAGTGAAGAATTTAAAATATTAATAACAAAATAAAATAAAATGTCAATTACAGTTAACATATGAATGGAAACATTTTAAGGTCACTTTAAATAGATTTGTGAAAATTACATTTAGTATCAATGTTAAATATTGTTTTTCTCCTTAGGAAAATAAGTCTGGTAGATCATTTGGGGGAACTTATAATGACAATTATATTATTGTAAGATCATAGGATTTTGGACCTTTCTTCCTTTTTAAACAAGTTTTTGAAATTTGTTTTTACATTTTTAAAAATGGAAACATAATTGAAGAGCATTTAAAGGCATAAATTTCCAAGTACTGCTTTAGTAGCATCCCACAAATTTTGATATATTGTTTTCTTTTTCATTATGTTCAAAATATTTTCTGATTTCTCTTATGATATCTTCTTTGAATTAGCAGTATTTATAAGTAGATTATGTAATGTCTAAAAATTTGGGGAGTTTATATTTTTTTTCTTTCTTTCTTTTTTTTTTTTTTGCAGC
>NW_007769779.1:0-1476 GCF_000696425.1 Galeopterus variegatus | reverse complement strand
GCCATCCCTATATAGGGATCCAAACCCATGGCCTTGGTGTTATCAGCACCACACTCTCCCCAGTGAGCCACAGGCTGGCCCTTATATCTCCCATTTCTTTCCACACTGTATTCATGTTTTCCTTGAGACATTTGAACATACTAATAATGGCTGTTTAATGTCTTTGCCTGGTAATTCCATAATCTCTCTCATATTTGGGTCTGTTTCTTCTTCAGGGGTCCCAAAGACCACCCACACATTCAGTGATTCCCTAGAAGGATTCACAGGATTTAGCATATAGTTGCACTTGCGATTAAAGTTTATTACAGTGAAAGAATACCTGATAGGATCAGCGGGAAAAAGACACAGGCAGAGTCTGGAGAAACCCATGTTCAAGCTTTCTTGTGTGCTCTCCCTTCATTGAGGAGGCACACCAGGTATGCTCCTTTTCCCAGTAACAACAACACAAAAGTAGAGTCATGTGTGTGTAAATGTTTCTGTCTAGGGAAGCCAATTAGAGACTCAGCACTCAAGGATTTTATTGGTGAGTGGTCATGTAGGTACCCTATGCTTAGCAGCTATCAAAATTCCAGACTCCCAGAAAGCAAGTAGGTGTTCCGCATAAATCACTTTGGTCTAGGCACAGTTAACTGCCCTTACCATAGGAAATAGTGGGAACAGTTCAAGTTCCTAAATACTATAGTATCCCATATACTAAGGACTGATCTCATAAGCAGGGCCTTCTAACGATAGCAACCTCAGACCAGCTATGTGAACTTTTTTTTTTTTTTAAAGATGATCAGTAAGGGGATCTTAACCCTTGACTTGGTGTTGTCAGCACCACGCTCAGCCAGTGAGCTAACCTGGCCATCCCTTATGGGATCCAAACCCGGGGCCTTGGTGTTATTAGCACCACATTTTCCCGAGTGAGCCACGGGCCGGCCCTGCTATGTGAACTTTTTTCTGCACAATTTATATTGATGGATTTTTTCTCCTGGTTTTGCATTACATTTTCCTGCTTCTTGTCATGCTTGATAATTTTTGATTGGATGGAATTTTATATTGTTGATTGTTTAGATTTTGTTGTCTTCCTTTAGGGAATGTTGGGCTTTGTTTTGGTAAGCAGTTAAATTACTTGTGGTGCAGTTTGATCCTTCTGAGGCTAGATTTTTTTTTTTTTTCCCATAGGAGCTTTATTGAGAGATAATTCACATACCGTAAAATTTACCCATTTTAGGGCCGGCCTGTGGCTCACTCGGGAGAGTGTGGTGCTGATAACACCAAGGCTGTGGGTTCGGATCCCACGTAGGGATGGCCGGTTAGCTCACTGGCTGAGCGTGGTGCTGACAACACCAAGTCAAGGGTTAAGATCCCCTTACCAGTCATCTTTAAAAAAAAAAAAAAAAAAATTACCCATTTTAAATGCACAATTCAGTGTTTTAGTGTATTAACAGAGTTGTGCATCCATAACCACATTATTAGACCATTTTTCATTAC
>NW_007769778.1:5167-6045 GCF_000696425.1 Galeopterus variegatus | reverse complement strand
CTATGTTGAATAGGAGTGGTGAGAGTGGGCATCCTTGTCTAGTTCCTGTTCTTAAAGGAAGGAAGAGTTATTTTTAAAATCTAGATGGAATACAGCTTAGAAGGAATCTGAGTTCAAATCACAAAGTTTGTATGCTACATCAATAGAGTGTCATTCTCTATTGGTTTCCCATCAGTTTATTTCAACTTGGAAACCATATAATAAGATCATTTGGGGAAGACATCATGTCCGTCCTCTTCTAATGTGCCTTTCAATATCATTATGTACAAAGAGGAAACTCTACAACTGAGTCAATAATTTTAACTTAAAGGAATCTGTCAAGCCATTCCATCTGAAATGTAACTAGACAGAAAATGTGCTAGCAGGAAAGAATGAAGTCAGCTGGAAACTAAGACAAGTGCTGGTTTATTACATTTTATTCAAATGGCAGCAAATTAAATCAATTACTGATGTATACTTAGGCACACACACAAGAAACAGGCAATATAGAGAACTCAAAGCACTTAAACACAGCTGAGTATTTTACTGCATTCAATATTTTATTTCTTCCAAGAAGTAGTTGAAAGCATGTACTTGGATAAGTCATGAGTTTTTCATTTAACCTCATCAAGGAATTTAACCCCATAACAAACAATAGACTTTAAATAAGTTACTGATTTTGTTCACCTCAATTTCCATATCTGCAAAATACAATACATTTTCCATATACTTTGAAAGTCTATGGTCTAAAATTATATTAATTTAGAACTGAAATGGATTTTTAAAGTCCATTAGGAATTTAATAGATTCCTGAAGGAAGCCTGTTGCCACAGCCACCTCTTCCTTTCACACATAATTCAGGCCAGGAGAGTGTTAATTACATTCTCAAATTCACCTAC
>NW_007769778.1:0-4622 GCF_000696425.1 Galeopterus variegatus | reverse complement strand
TCTTCCTTTCACACATAATTCAGGCCAGGAGAGTGTTAATTACATTCTCAAATTCACCTACATGGTTAGTGCTAGAGTCAGGGCTAGGTGTCAAGTCTACTGACAGATTATTCTGTGTCATGATAACCTCAACTCACTGCGTTCTGAAATGAAGAAGAGGTCTGTTTGGAATGTATAAAACATAAACAAATTAAAGTAAAGATTTAATATAGACTAAGGTAGATAATCCACTGTATATTCTGCACATCCCTAGTGATAGCATTACCACAGAGGGAAAATAAGAATTGATTTAGTTATTAGTTAACACCGTACAGAATAAAGAAATATAACTCAAATGTGCAAGGAAATGAGATATACATGATTTGCAACTATGTAAGCTATATGGCTACGGTAGGTATTCTCCTCTTCAGTATTGTATATAGTTGTCCCAGAGGATAGTTTAATACTATATCTAACTCTTATTGAATTAATGACTACATGGTTCCTTTGGTATGAAATAGGAATAGTGTTCACACCCTTCCCAGGGATCTCTAGTAGTCTTGATTCATTAGAGTAGCAGACTGCTGAGATAAAATAAATGGATCTAAACCCATAGGTGGGGATGCAAATGATCCATAACCACAACTTCAGTCATCCTTGTCCTAGTAAACTATATTACAAATGTGTGTTTGAGTGTTGGATCACAAAAAAAAAAAAAAGTGGGGAAGAGCACACTCTAATTGGTATAAATCCATCACTGCTGCTAAAGGACAAGTTTCCATTAAGTGTCTGTTTGATAGCTGAATAAAAGCCATTTTTGAACACTGAAAAGAAGTCATGTTAGCCAGGAAGTTTTCTGTGATTTAATGGGCAACTTTAACAAAAACTTTAAGTTTAGGGATACCAAAATTACATGTTGTTGTTACTAATACTTTCTTACAACATGCAGAGATATGTGCCACAAAATATATACTGTTTATAAGATTGGAGACTGAATAACAGTAGAAGACTGTCTTCAAAAGTCCCTCAAAGAGAGTACAGGCTAACAAAATATTTGACATCAAGTCAAACAAGAATACTAAGCCTCTTAATGTAACAAATATTTTTGAGCACCAACTATGTTGTGTATTGATGATCTCCTTTTGCTGTGTGGAATAAAGCTGTGCTATCAGCTAAATATGAGGAATCGGACAGGAGGCATGAACAAAGTAGTGAAGGTCTCTTATACCTCCGGAGAGTGACAGGGAGAGGCCGCTTGGAACAGCTATGGTTACAGGACAAGATCAAGGAAGTATGTGAGGTGACCAGCTAGTAATTGACTGTGCCAGAAGTCAACACTATTTTGACTTTCTCCTAGACTCCTCTACATCCTGGGTCTAGAGGCAAAATCATATATATAACTGATCCAGGATGATTATTTTTCTGGAAGATGACAAAGGACCAAAGAGGAAAGTTTGAGTGACTCTTAAACTATAAAGGATGCTTACATATAAACCTATTTTCCATTACTAGTCTAGGATAAAACAGCTCTATTCATTTCTTTTTCCATTATTCAACATTAAAAGTAAATGGTTTTACAAAAAAAAAATCTTTCTTTCAAATAAGAAAGATAATATTCTGTCAGATTACTTACATTGTTGAGATGAAACTCAAATTTTGTTCTTACAAAATGTATGTAAAAGATTTTTTGTTCCAGTTTCACTGGCATCTGGGACAAGGTCAAAAGGTCATGTTTCAGCTGGCCAATTAGCTCAGCTGGTCAGCACACAGTGTTACAACACCAAGGTCAAGGGTTCAGATCCCCTTACCAGCCAGTTGCTAAAAAAATGAACAAACAAAACGGTCATGTTTTAGCTACATCAGTGAACAGTGAGTACATCAGAATTTGTTAGTGTACATGCAACTCTGGCAATGAGATTGAGCCTATGTATGTATGGGCCCATATTAATGGATATTCTTTAATAAAACTTGAACTCAGTTCACTACAAGGAAGTCTCTTGAATCTCTAAAAGGACAAAAATACATTCTCTCCCCTAGTTTCAGAGTTTCGATTTAAGCTTAGTTTCCTGGAGTCACTATACACTGTTTTAGATATGACCACTGTTGGAAATTCACTCATTCAGAAAGAGAAAGAGTGCCACAGTCAATGCTACATGGTTAATCTAAGAAAACTCCTTTCAGGACCATGAAAGGAATATTTTGAATTTGAATGGAAAGTATTGTTTAAATTAGTGATATATGTTTTGCTTCAATCTTGTACCAGCAACTTGATGTTTCAATGAAATGACCACGTTAAACAACTAACCAACGAACCGACAAACCTAATCACACAGGTGCCCTGTGAGTGTCAATCATTCTAAAATCCAAAAAGACAGGCAAGACCAGAGGCCCAGCACAGAGTGAATGTACTAAAAGCACTAATTAGTGCCTGCTTTTAGATCAGGTTGTGCCAAGAGAGATGAGCAGCATTAACTTTGATCAGATGAATCACTCATTAAAACAGTAGAATAATTTCACTTTATTTTTAGAGGGTGTTTACAGAGCTCTGAAGCTCTATAAAATACAAACAATTAAAATTCCTCTAAAAGCAGCTGGAAAAAGAGACCACCTATGTTTTTTCTCTTGCTGAAATGTGAATGTGTTTAGTTTCTTATCATGCCTCTATGGAAAACTGTGCTCGGTAAGAAAGAATTCAAACAGGAATTTCATTTTTCCCTTTTGGAGGATAAAAGTAACAGAAAACTGCTAGGTTTTTTCCTTGAGGCCTCCAAAGGCAGGAAAACTTATCATCATCAGTTTTTCTGTAGTATGCAAACTAGATGAAAGATAGAGCTTGGGGAAAAACAGCCCAACATCCATGTTTCCCTTGTTCAGGGCTCAGGTACTGGGAAATATATTGTGCTAGATAGAAGTGGATCCACAGTGCAGAAGGTTAGGATGAATGTCACATAACACTTCTGAATTTTGTTCCAGTTGAATATATCACTGGAGACCAAGTGAGGTACTTAGTAAGTCTGACATCTTGAAGTTATCAGTAAGAAAGGAAACAACATGGACCACAAGTCAAACATTAAATACAGCCTACAAAGGATGTCCATCCAATAATTACCCACATAAAGTCACAGAAGACTGCTTCTTCTTATAGGTCGATCTGGTCAATTTAGGGGTTTAGATTGCTGAGTCTATATATAACCTACCCCAATAGAAATTGGGACCACAGCTCTCTAAGCAACACCATAGTCTGTCTGCCGAGATAACAAAGACATGTGATATTTTTATTCTTTCTACCTTCAGTGATTTAAACAAAGGAACACTAATTTTTCCTCTATCTCATGACTAGTCGATTTTGCTTTTACAATACCCTCCCAGCTATTGATGAAACTATCAGATTTCATTTGAATGTTTTATTAAACTAAAACATCAGTCCGTACGAGTTCCACATAGTGATGTATTAGTCCAAAGCATCCGTGTACATACTCACATTATGTTCACTAGACATAAAATCATCATTGTTCAAAGAAGAGCTGCTTCAAAAAGGGTTACTATTTGATGCCACACTGAAAAGTGCTCCTGTGCCAGGTTGTTCCTCTGAACTAACAAGAGATCTATATTCTGCATTATGCTGATTAGCAAATGCTTTGATTTTGTCCAATGACTGAGCTAAAATTAGAATGTGGATTTATTTGCAGTTCCCCTATTCATCCCTCACAGTCTACCTCTCATTCTCTTTCTCTCTCTGTGCCCCCCTCCTTTCCTCATTTCCTTCTCCTGCCCAACACCCATAGTCTTCAAATCCTTGGAAGACTTTGCTGAACATGCATGTGACTGATCGACAGTACCTGAGCCAAAATAGGATAAAACTTGGAAGGAATACTTGCAACCTTCTTTGGCATTTCAAATGTCACCTTTCTTACTTCCTTCCCACCTCCTTCCTGCTTCTTCCCCTCCCCTCCACCACTCTCACCGCCTTCTCCTTCTTCACCTTTAATCTTGATTTTACTCTAACTCTCTCAGATTTAAAAAGACTGCACATGCGTTGCACATAGTTTCTTACTGCCACATAACAAATTTGGATTCTCTCCCTTTTTCTATCAAAACCAGTACTCAGAAAAGAAAGCTAAATTTTGATACAAGCCTAACAAAACTATTTAAAAATGGTATCTATTTAAAGAAACATAATTTAATCCAAAAGCTAAATATGTATTCTATATGTTTAAAATGTATTTTATTAATCACCATGTCAGGGTATAAGACACCTGCCCCTCTCCATCAACAGATGTAACAGATCTGGCTGTGTACAGCAATCCTGGAATCATGGCCTCCAGCTAAAACCTTACATCTGAGGCTAAATACTAAAGTTACTATCTGCCTTGTGTCAGCAGATCCACCCACACCACTTTGAAAATGCACCACCCTTCCTTATAGCACATTGGACACTTATAAAGATGTATGATATGATTTGTTTCCAACTGGGAAGAAATGGTTTGTAGGACTGAAAGAACTGCTGTGAGTGAGTCAGAAAGCTTGTGTCTTTTGCAAAACTGAAATGCCTCACTCCATGAACCACCTAGAGAATTTTTTAAAAATAATTCACCAGTTTTCCATACTGCTTAACCTTGGGCATCTTATTAGAAGCTTAATGA
>NW_007769777.1:5691-6045 GCF_000696425.1 Galeopterus variegatus | reverse complement strand
ACTTATATCGATGAGCTTAGTCTGATGAGTTTACTTAGATCGATCAGCTTGGTCTGATGAGGTTAGTTAGATCAATTAGCTCGCTCCGATGAGTTTACTTAGATCGATTAGCTTGGTCTGATGAGTTTACTTAGATCGATGAGCTTGGTGTGATGAGTTTTCTTAGATCGAAGGGCTTGGTCTGATGAGTTTAATTAGATGGATTAGCTTTCTCTGATGTGTTTACTTAGATTGATGAGCTTGGTGTGATGAGTTTTCCTAGATCGATGAGCTCGGTCTGATGAGTTTACTCCGATCATTGATCTTGCTCTGATGAATTTACTTAGATCGATGTGCTTGGTCTGATGAGTTTAC
>NW_007769777.1:3141-3557 GCF_000696425.1 Galeopterus variegatus | reverse complement strand
CTTAGGTCGATGAGCTCGGTCTGATGAGTTTACTTAGATCGATGTGCTTGATCTGATGAGTATACTTAGATCGATGAGCTTCGTGTGATGAGTTTGCTTCAATCAAAGAGCTTGGTCTGATGAGTTTACTTAGATCGATGTGCTTGGTCTGATGAGTTTACTTATGTCAATGAGCTTAGTCTGATGAGTTTATTTAGATCAATCAGCTTGGTCTTATGAGTTTAGTTAGATCAATTAACTCTGTCCTATGAGTTTACGGTTAGATCAATTAGCTCTGTCCTATGAGTTTACTTAGATCGATTAGCTTGGTATTATGAGTTTACTTAGATCAATGTGCTTCGTCTGATAAGTTTATTTAGATCGATAAGCTCGGTCTGATGAGTTTACTTAGACCGATGTGTTTGGTCTGATGAGTT
>NW_007769777.1:0-261 GCF_000696425.1 Galeopterus variegatus | reverse complement strand
CGATGAGCTCGGTCTGATGAGTTTACTCTGATCGATTATCTCGCTCTGATGAATTTACTTATATCAATGTGCTTTGTCTGATGAATTTACTGAGATCGATGTGCTTGGTCAGATGAGTTTACTTATATCGATGAGCTCGGTCTGATGAGTTTATTTAGATCGATGTGCTCGGCCTGATGTGTTTACTTCGATCGATGAGTGCGGCCTGATGAGTTTCATTAGATATATGAGCTCGACCTGATGAGTTTACTTAGATCGATG
>NW_007769776.1:5599-6045 GCF_000696425.1 Galeopterus variegatus | reverse complement strand
CTATTTTAATCATAAAAGGTGGTCTGCTGAATAGACTACCCTGCCTCCTTGGAACACTAGCTCTGGGAGAAGCTAACCACGGCAACAGAAGGACTGACCACCTTGAGATCGTCATACTCTGATGTACGCCAGAAGGTTTGCACAGAACCTGCCCCCACTACCACCTTCCCTGGATGCTTAGATGATGGCAATTCAAGGGAGACATTGAATTAGACCTGCCCTATTCAACTCATTGATCTGCGGAAGATTACAAGTTGTTTAAACAACTAAGTTTTAGAGTAGTTTGTTGCACGGCAATGACTAACTGAAAAATTTATCAATTTTTATCGAAGTATGTCAGTTTTTCCTTTCCTTAAAGTAATTTTCTAATGTTTTATTTCCTCTTACCTCATATCCAACCCCTCCCTGTTTTACTATGTGTGTTTAACAAGCTCCAAACTACTTCA
>NW_007769776.1:0-246 GCF_000696425.1 Galeopterus variegatus | reverse complement strand
CAGTGAAACTCATTTAACTATCACTACATTTTCCAGAGACTCTCCTGGTCATCCTATGCATCATTTAGAACAATGTTTGTGAGCTACTAAACTTGATATGAAGGTCGAGAAATATGCTGTACTTTTTTAAAAAATTGAGAATAAAAATCCGAGGTAATAGAGCATTTTTCTATTTTTAAGCTATACTATTTTAATCATAAAAGGTGGTCTGCTGAATAGACTACCCTGCCTCCTTGGAACACTAGC
>NW_007769775.1:5408-6045 GCF_000696425.1 Galeopterus variegatus | reverse complement strand
ATACTCCATCATATATTATTCTAACACTAAACTTAGCTATAGTTCTATTTATAAATATAATAATTTCTAAGTGAAAATTAAACTTTGTGGATAGTTTGAAAGAGGCAAATGATGAAGAGAAGTAAAGTATATAAGTTTATAATAATTTCTATGTACCAAAGTATTTAAAAACGTTCACCAATTAACATAGGGAAATTTTATAGGCTTTTCCGTCATTGTATAGAACTGTAAAGACGTGTCAAGTAAGCATCTCCGGAATTTTTACTGCTTCCCTTACCTCACATTTCAAGAACTCTCCCACCTTTACTCCTATTTAAGGCATTTGTGCTCCTATCTTTTTAGTATGAGACTTCCTATCCCCAAACTCCTCCATGCTTGTTCCTGCTGAAGGTAACCAAACTGTTCAATTGTGTCTTAAGAGTATTTTGCTAATCCTTACACCTCTAGCCCCTGCCTTTAACCTAAAATTGGAACTCATAAAAATAAAAAAAAAAATTTAAAAAGCAAAACAAATAACACAAGAGAAACTTGCTTGATGGCAAGGGCTTAGTTCCCGTGCAGCCTTCCATAGCCTTGGCAGAGTGCCGAGGAGAGAACCCAACATTCAGAGTGGCACAGCTCTGCTAATTTCTGGTGA
>NW_007769775.1:0-313 GCF_000696425.1 Galeopterus variegatus | reverse complement strand
AAAAAATAAGTAAATAAAAAGACTGTACAAAGTGAAACTCTAACCTTCTCTGATTTGATTTAAGTTGGGGATCATTAGTGCACGAACTGTTTCAGTGTCTCTTGGCAAGACCAGCACAGACATGTCCATCACGTCTCTTCAGAATGTGGATGTCCTTGGCCCCCCAGCACCAGTCTTCAACTTGTAGGTTTTAGTTACAATTCTAAGACAAGAGAAAAAGTCCCATTTCACATCCTGCTATAATACAGTTTAATACTCCATCATATATTATTCTAACACTAAACTTAGCTATAGTTCTATTTATAAATATAAT
>NW_007769774.1:0-6045 GCF_000696425.1 Galeopterus variegatus | reverse complement strand
CTTCTCATGAGAAATTATTCAAACCAGAAAGAAAGGGAGTTACATCTTTTAAGTGATGAAAAGAAAAATAGTATTTTAACCCAAAATTCTATATCCAGTGAAAAAAATCTTTCAAAAGCAAAGAAGAAATACATACTTTCTCAAACAAACAAAAAATGAGAGAATTAATGACAAGAAGATCAGCATTAAACGAAACATTAAAGGAAGCTCCTCAGGTAGAAGAAATAAGCTGCCAGACAGAAATTAGATATACAAAAAGAAATCAAAAGCATGAAAAATATATTAAATGCAGTTAAATATAAAATTCATTTTTCTTTTTTCTTAATTGGTCATAAAAGGTAACTGACTGTGTAAATAAAAATAATAACAATGTATTGTGTGTTTATATCATATGTCAAAGTAAAAATAATAATAATAGCACAGAGAATGGAAGGGAGAAATTGCAATATATTATTGTAATGCCCTTATAGTATTGTGAAGTAGTAATATATCATTTGATGTATATTATAAATTCTACAGCAACCACTAAAATATTAAAAGGGGGTGTAAACAATAAGCTAACAATGGTGATAAAAATGGAATAAAAAATGCTAAAAGGCAGAAAGAGAGGAAAAATAGTAGAAAACAGCTAAACAGGTGGAGATTTAATTTAAATTTTTAATAATTACATTAAATATAAATCATATAAAATACCAATTAAAAGGCAAATGCTGTTGGATTGAATAAAAAGCAAGTTTTAATTATATGCTATCTACAGTAAATCAACTTTAGTGTTGAAAACATAGATAGGCTAGCAGTAAAAGAATGGAAAAAGATACGCTAAGACTAATTTTGAAAATACTAATCAAAAGAAAGCTAAAGAAGGTATATTACTATCAGGATAGAAAAAAAATAGTATCCATGATAAAAAGATATATTATTACATGATGATGAGATTACATGATAATGAAGGGGTTAATTCTTCAAGGGGAATTAAATATTTATGCATTTAACAACAAAGCTACAAAATATAATAAACATGAAAGGAGAAAAAGAAAAATCCAGAATTATAGTTGGATATTTTAACTCTTGTCTCTCAGCATTTGATAGAACAAGTAGACAGAATATCAGTAAAGACACAAAACATGAGAACAATAGTATTGACAAACTTAACCTAATTGACATTTCTAGGACATTCTAGAACATCCCACCCCAATTACAGCAGAATACACATTCTTTTCAAATATACATGGAACATTCCCCAAAATAGACCACATTTTGTACTTAAAAAAAAAATCAATAAATTTAAAAGAATTGAAATTATTCAAAGTATATTCTCAGACCATAACAGAACTAAACTAGAAATCTATCTGGAAAGTCACAAAACGTATGAAAATTAAATGGCTCACTTCTAAATACTAGGTATTGCATTGGTATTGAAAGAGAGAAAATAGGATACTGTGAAGAGACAAGCAGTCTCTCCTAGATACAGATATATAAATACAGTGATTATGCTGACAAAGCGACTCCATATTAGGTCATTGAAATTAGTCTTTATTAAATTCTTATTGACTGAATGTTTGGTTGTTCCCCAAGTTCATACGTTAAAACCATAATCCCCAGTGTGCAGTATCTAGAAATAGGGCTTTCGAGAGATACTTAGGTTAATATGAGATCATGAGGTAGGGCCCTTATGAAGGGATTAGTTTTTCTATAAAAAGAAGATATACCAGAGCTCTCTCCCTCACTATCATGTGAGGACACGGTGGGCCATCTAGGAGCCAGGAACAGGGCCCTCAATAGGAATAGAATTGTGAGGCACCTTTATCTTGGACTTCCCAGCCTCCACAACTGTGAGATACAAATTCCTGTTTTTTTAAATAGCCCAGTCTGTGAATTTTGTTTTAGCAACCTGATCCAAGTAAGCAGTACATATTACTAACTTGGAGGAAGTCACCACCTCAATTTTTTTCAGTTTGCCAAATCGTGAATATCCCTTTATCAATATATGACTTCTTCACCTTGCCTTGCTCTTTCTGCTCATTGGATCTTTTTATCAAGATTTTGGCTCCTTAATCCCTGTGTCCACTAACCCCCTGCCCTCCATAGTGCTCTTTTGGAGGTAAAGGATTCGGAGAGCAATTGAAACACCAGGTTGACACAGTAGTGAAAAACTCCAGCTAATTCAATAACACCACCTAGAGAATGACCTCTGCTATACTTCTCAGAATCAGGAATAGTAGAACAGACTATTAGAGTAGTCTAGAATAGTATAAATGACAGGTAGAACAGACAAGGCAATATGAGCTTTTCCCCACTTCTTTAGCTAGGCTAATGATGCATATGCCATATGATGCATATGTAGAAAACATAGTGACATGCACCAAGCTGAATATATCATTAAACACCCCAGCTCTGCATGTCTCTTTCACCTGTCTACCAAACCCTTCACTATTTATCACTCTACTCCTGCCCAAACTCCTGCACGGTCTACATCAGTAATTTCCATTCTCTTGTGGTTACAAGTGCAGTACCACTTGTAAACTATCTTGACTTGATTTCTAAATATATTGATGATCAAGACAGGTTCTTTCTCTGACAAAAACAATTTCATTTAATTGTTCTGAATCAATACAGTCTATTTTAACAAGAAAATGTGATACGTACAATATCCTTAAATATGTTGAGCGCATAATTATAACTTTTCTTTCTGAAACCTTCAACCAAATTCATTCCATTCTTATTGTTTAACCTAAATCTAAGCATGCTTCTTCACACTATATTTCCTTTCCAATTAATATTGCCTATTATTTATTTTTTGATTATTTGAGTAATATCTTTCTTGTTAAATACTAAGTTTTATAAGAGCATGGATAGTCACTTGTTTTTGCTCATTTTATTGCCAGCACCTGGCACATTGGCTAAATAAATATTTGTTGCATGAGCAAACAAATAAATGAATGAATGCAGAACAAACCACAGAGGTTTGTTTCTCACACACACACACACAGACACACACACACGCGCGCGTGCGTGTGCGTCCTCAGACGCACCCATTCATATGAGAGCCTCAACTTTTTGCTAATAGACATGTACCAGCATTTCCCCAGCAGTGTTTGACACAGTTATCTCATCATATTCATCTGATGTGCCATGCTTTTTAGCCTTAGGGCATACTTACAAGCAATGCAGCAGAAAGGCTATCTCTGCCATGATAGCTTATTGCAAAACAGAGGGAATAAAATAAAGCAAGTGTCTACTGCTACACATAAATGAAATAATAACCAAACAAAAGGTCTAAACCATTGTGGCATCATTGTTACAGCAATGTGACAGTCTCAACGAAACTCCACTGGTTCTAACTCCTATCAGAAGCAATGAATGCTCAGCATATGTGTATTGTGGATCTGGGAAGAAACTGTGATTGGTTCTTGGAAACTGTCACAATGCAAATGATAGATAAATCTTCCCAAAGGTGAGCACTGCCAATACACAAAATCTCTGCCTTAGTCAGGGACATGGCTTTTTGTGCTATCTTGCTATTACCACCAAAGAACAATTATTACTAAAATATCCTATGATCAGAACTGCATACTTTAAAAGGAATTTAGAGTCACAGGCCAACAGAGTAGGTAGAAGTTTGTTCATTTTATACATAACCAGGTTCTGATATTCACAGAGGATTCATATTTTGGTTTTCCTGTGTTTTAAGGGAGAGGCACTCACAAGGAAATATCTCAGTTCTCTCTTGGGCCCTGCTCATCACCCATTATATCATCCCATCTACTTCAGCATTTGTTTTAGTGTCCAGAGAAAGATATGTGAGAGGTGTAAAAAGAATGCAAGAGAGGTCAATAGCATATGGTATGTTGGATTCAGCTCAGATTTCCCCATTCAAGAGATCTTATTTCAGGCTGGTCTGCAACACTGAGCCAAGGTTGGTCCATCTGCAGAGAGCAGTAATAAAGGGTCACTCTGCAGAATGTAAGAGGTGGTGCACTGTAATTTGTCCTCCAAGCTTTCTCAATTGCAGGGAGTTGAGAAAATCTTTTTGGCCAGATACCATACCATTCTCTTCTGTAAGGAAGGACTCCTGCAGTGAAATGATATCAGTTAAACCCTACAATTTCCATTCTTCTCTTCTGATGTTTGACAGAGAAGTAACTATCATGGAATGTGAGAGAGGGGAGTAGCTAGAAAAGTGAAGGAAACAGGGTGGTTTAGACATAATGAGCTCAATTGGTTATGGGTGTAGTAATAAAATACATAGCCACAGTCTTGATGTACCTCAAGGACAAGAGATAAGACCCTGCAGAAGTCAGTCCTTTTCCCTCATAGGATGACTACTTCTCTGACAGATACACGTATTGACCAGGATTGCCAATGTTTTGGGGGATAGTTTCATCACAGAGGACATGTATTCTGCATGTGATATGGACAGGTCAGACTTACTCTTTACTTTTGTTGTCATTTTATTATGGATTTCACTGTGGCAATAAAAAGGATGAACCTGAGCTCTGTGCAGTGACAGTCAATGGCCTATTTATTTCTAGTGTCAGTGTTTTCCTGAGCTCCAGTAGAAACATGATTTTCTCAATACCTGTCTGCTGTTGGCATTTAGAGCTTGATTCGTGCTCAATTTGTGGTACACTCAGACCTTTGAAAGGCTTATTCTAATACAAGGTCAAGCAATATGTTTGTATGCAATTGATGGTGAGTTTTTATGCCAGCTGAGCTTTATGTCAGAATCTAATGCAATTGTTAAAACACCTCCACTTTTATTTCATCACATATTTTGCACCCAGGGTTATCAAGTGTCTGAGTTTGTTTCAAAAGATGATGTTCTCAAATTCATCATCCTCTGGACATAAATGTGTGAGCTCTTTGTTCACCACACATTGATTTGGTCTTTGCTCGTGTCAGGAAAAACACACAAGCTCTGTTTGTATCTCAACCTCCTGGGTACTTTAAAAAGATTTTTTTAAATGTTTCTGATGATGAATGCTCTTTCCTGCTTGGAGACTTCCTTCATCATCTTCTTTTCTCTTCTCTCCTCCATCATGATTAAGCTCACACTATTCTCTGACTCACTCAGTGTGACACTAACCAGCCTAAATCACTGCCATCCTTAAAACACCTTGCTCATCTTCACTAAATCAACAGTCTTCTGCCTCTGCCTGCCCCACGCATATTCTCCACGCACAGCCTCAACCACCACTGCTTGCGAGTCATGACTTCTATTTATTTTTTTTAATAAAATAACAGAACTGTTGTTTACATGGCCTCTAATCCCTTTGCATGAGATCCTTCCTCTATGGAATAAATGCCAGATAGGAAAGTGAAGAAAGCTGCCTGGATTCAGAAGCTGTGATTGAAAGACATAGTGACTCTTGCCCACATGTACAGTGCATGAAGCCAGGAAACAATAGTTACAGCCCTTCTCAGTGAAGTTTCCAAGAGTCAGATTGGTGACAGATGGCCAAAAGGTAATGAGAGCAAAGGAGTTTGACATGTAGAGCCAAGGAGGTGAAGGGCAGTCGGAGCATGGGCAATGGACAAGATGCAAATCCGATCCAGTGAATGGGAGCTCATTGAGCATCTTCAGAGAAGGTGGACTGCTGTGTGCTGTTAGGTATTTTATAAGCACCTAGAAGGATATTTTTGTGGATTGATTTTATAAATTTTCATGGATATTTTCATTGGTTAATCAAATCCATCTGGAAAATGAGTGGCAGTAATATTTAATACATCCTTTCCACTTCAATGGAATGTTAGATGAATGATATCATCATGGCCTGGTAAGTTTAAGCAGGATCTGTAAACATTTATTAAGAAGAAGAAGGGGAAAAAAAGACATAGCTTATTTTTTTTTTCAGAAGCCTAGAAGGAAGCCTGTAGGCATACGGAAATCAGAAAATGCAACTAAATGAAATTTCCTTTGTGATATTCAGTCTCTCTTTTATAATTCTCTCTCTCTCTCTCTCTCAACTTTCTTTTGAATGTCATTGTAAGTAGATCTGCTGATGACAACTGCTGTGTTCTACTAGCCTGAGATCTGGAAGAAAA
>NW_007769773.1:5742-6045 GCF_000696425.1 Galeopterus variegatus | reverse complement strand
GATGACCTTTTTCCCCTCTAGACTCTAAACTCCTTGAAGTCAGGAACCATCTCAGTTTTGCTTCGAACTCTACACCCACATCTTTAACACATTACCTGACAGACAGGAGGTCTCAATGAATGAAGAAAGGAATTAATGACCTGGCTGATGTTTTTAAACTGTAAACCATGGAGGCTGTGATGATCAGTAGTGTTTATTTCATTCAACAGGCATCCAGTGATTTCTAGTCAGATGCAGAGACCAGTTCAAGTCAGAAAGTATTTCAGCTGTTGCATTTGTGATTGCATTGTATCATGAATAAAA
>NW_007769773.1:0-444 GCF_000696425.1 Galeopterus variegatus | reverse complement strand
CATAGTGCCTGGCACTGAATAGGTGTGCAGTCAGTTCTTTGAATAATTCATTCACTGGTGGGGAATATCAACTAAGAGAAGGCAAAGCCAGGAAATAGGGGATCACAGTCTATGAGCAGGGCTATTCTTATGACCGCAGGTTGGTGAAAATGTTTAGGTTTTGATGAATCTGTAGGGATACTGACCTAGCTCCTCTGGCACCCTGAGAATAAACCGAATGACTTTTCTGAGCCTTGACTACACCAGGTCAAAACTGCAGTTCCCACCATCTCCACAGTGTTGATGGGAGTAATAAAACACCACAAGGCTGTCAACTCACGCACATCGCACAGCCCTGCCCTCCACACCTAGTAAGCAAACCATAAAGAAGGGTCAGCTTTGATGATGACCTTTTTCCCCTCTAGACTCTAAACTCCTTGAAGTCAGGAACCATCTCAGTTTTGC
>NW_007769772.1:5751-6045 GCF_000696425.1 Galeopterus variegatus | reverse complement strand
TGAACTCTACCTTTCCTTCCAAGTTCCACTAAACTTTTATAAAGTGACGAGAGTGGACAGGTTCTTATATATAGGCTATTGTTCCATACAATCCTTTCTGTATCTGTGTTAGAAGTGATTGATTGGTAGGAAATTAGAAATAAAAACTAGAATCTCTATGAAAGAAAGGGGGAGGTGGTGTTAGAGAATTCTGATGCATGTTTATTTGCCATTGTGGTAATATCAGCTTCAATTACTTAAAAAGAAAGGAGCAATATAAATTCAAAATGCCAATATCTTTCATGTAGAGAATAA
>NW_007769772.1:0-384 GCF_000696425.1 Galeopterus variegatus | reverse complement strand
GACTTATCAGTTCCTTTCCACCCTACCTTCATTCTTTCATCTTTAAAATAGAAGGAATTTCTCCCTTATATCATCTTGTGGTAATCCTTTGTTTTCAGTTCAAGGCAATTATGAGGAGAAAACATGAATGTATTTTAGTACTTAAAGGTTTTTACCGTAACACTGCAGCCTAAGGGCATTGTGCCCAATTAAATATTAAAAAAAAATCTTAAGTCAAGTTTTTATATACAAAGATAGTCTCTTAATGTGTGTTATTTGAGAACTCATTATTATTATTATTATTATTATTATTACTGTTATTTTCATGACAAGGTATGCTACTGTGAACTCTACCTTTCCTTCCAAGTTCCACTAAACTTTTATAAAGTGACGAGAGTGGACAGG
>NW_007769771.1:5379-6046 GCF_000696425.1 Galeopterus variegatus | reverse complement strand
GGCCTGGGCCTGAGGCTGCAGCTGACATGTTGATGGTGCTTGCCTGGAGATGCCCACCCACATCTCGTCCCCTTTGTTTCACCTGGCCTCACTGTCGTCACTCCCATGACATGTCACACATTCCCACACATTCTCTTTTTCTGTGTTCCCTCAACTTCTACAGAAGAAACCAGCTGAGGCAGGGCCCTGTCTGCTACCCCTCATGGCTTTTGAGAGAAGAAAACTCCAGCCCTTCTCTGTGGGTAATGTCTCTGGGCTGTGTAGGACCAAATATTGCTTTATTGATAAAGGGGACAGCTGGAAACCTGCCCCACTGAGACTGAAAGAATAGGGCAAAGCGTCCTCCCTCCATGGTGGCTTCCGACCATTTCCGTGGTTGTTTGCGTATGTGTCTGCACACCTGTTGTCTTTCTGATGAGGCTGGTGACTGGCATATAATACGGGTCCTTGAGGGATACATAATTAATTAAATCATAATGAGTGGCATAATATAATCTGAAGACTTAAAAGCAGGACGTCTGGTATTTGCTCCATATAGGATACATATAAATATCCTATGGCCTTTTTTAGCGTATACTTAGTGGGGGAGAATTGGCAGTCCCAGTCACTCTCTCGGAGGACTTATGAGCACCTACCCAGCTGCACAGGTGGAGACACTAGGGGAATT
>NW_007769771.1:0-219 GCF_000696425.1 Galeopterus variegatus | reverse complement strand
CTTCTAGAAGTTTCATAGTTTTATAATTTAAATGCCTATCATCCACTTTGAATTTTTTTTTTTGTGCAAAGTATGAGGTATAGTTCAACATTTCTTTTTATATGTATGTCTGATAATTTCAGCAGCATTTGTTAAAAACACTGTCCTTTCTACATTCGAATTGCTTTTGCCCCTTTGTCAAAAATCAATTGGCTGTCCTTGGGTGGGTCTATTTCTAGG
>NW_007769770.1:5775-6046 GCF_000696425.1 Galeopterus variegatus | reverse complement strand
AAACAAGTAGAACTAGTTCAAACTAAAAAGCTTCTGCACAGCATAGGAAACAATCAACAAAATGAGAAGGCAACCTACAAATTTGGGACACATATTTGCAAACCACATATCTGATAAGGGGTTAATATCCAAATTTATAAAGAATTCTTACAACTCAAAAGCAGAAAAACAAATAACCCAATTAAAATATGGGCAGAGGACCTGAATAGACACTTCTCCAAAGAAGTCATAAAAGTGGCCAACAGGATATATGGAGATGTAGGTCAAAGGG
>NW_007769770.1:0-362 GCF_000696425.1 Galeopterus variegatus | reverse complement strand
AAATTATATTAGAAAGCTACAGTAATCAAAACAGTATGGTACTGATATAACAACAGAAACATAGACCCATATGGTACAGAACAGAGAGCTCAGAAATAAATCCAAACATATACAGTCACCTAATTTTTGCCAAGACCAACAGAGGACACAATAGAAAGAGGAGAATTTCTTCAGTAAATGGTGCTGGAAAAACTGAATTTCCTCATGCAAAGGAATGAAATTGAACTCTCATTTTACACCATACACATAAATCAAATGAAAATAGATAACAGACCTAAATGTAAGACCTAAAACCTTAAAACTCCTAGAAAAGAACATAGAGGAAAAGCTCCTTGACACTGGCTTTGGCAATGCTTTTTTTA
>NW_007769769.1:5752-6046 GCF_000696425.1 Galeopterus variegatus | reverse complement strand
GGTAATTACAACAGATAACACAAATAATGTTATTCATTTCTCTTCTGGTTTAACAGGAGGAAGTCTCTCCTGATTGGAGAAGGAAAGACAATGCTAATCATAACGTTTCTGAGTTTTGGTTTAATCCCTTGCTGTGCATTGTAAAGTGGGTCTGACCTAACTGGGAATCCCCATAGTCAGAATAACTTTAGTATCATTTACTAAGTAAATGCCAGGCACAGTTTTAAGGACTTTGCATATATAAACCCATTTAATCCTCACAGTAAACCAATAAGGTAGGTGCTATCAAAAAAA
>NW_007769769.1:0-239 GCF_000696425.1 Galeopterus variegatus | reverse complement strand
AGGATGGCAAGGAGGAGGTGGAACAGAGACTTTTCCAGGGATCTGCTGGCCGGTTGGATGTTGCTGGTTCTTTGATTCTCTGCGTCTTCACTGCCCTCCTACCCCCAACACATGCTAACGCTCCATTTTGCTGCAAGCTTCATAGGACATGAAACCCCAAAATGCTAATTTTAATGTCGGTAATTACAACAGATAACACAAATAATGTTATTCATTTCTCTTCTGGTTTAACAGGAGGA
>NW_007769768.1:5618-6046 GCF_000696425.1 Galeopterus variegatus | reverse complement strand
ACAGACTGGGTCACAAACCCTTCACATGCCAGGCTGGGTCCCCAGACCCCACACACACCAGACCCCTTCACGCAGGTCTTTGAGCTAGGTAACTGTCCAAAACGTCCTTGGAGCCATAAGTTGGAAAGCATGGCTGTGCAGGGCAGACACCTGAGGCCATCGCCCGAGGCTGATGCCCTCCCGCCTCCTTGCTTCACTAAAACCCTCTCTCTACTCTCTCTCTCTCCGTGAAGAACACAAGAATAGCAACAAAACTAAAAAGATACATTGGCACACATGTGCACTTACTCCACCCACCCCCACACACAATTTGCTTACAATGGATGTGCTAAAAACACACCCAACGGGACCCAAGTCGAGGGCCCTCACCAAACTATTCTATTTTCCCAACAGAAACCAAATCTTATTTCTGATCCCCTGTTCTTAGA
>NW_007769768.1:0-201 GCF_000696425.1 Galeopterus variegatus | reverse complement strand
GGAATTGTTTGGCTCCACAACTACAGCTAATGCAGGGCTCATGTCTGGAATCCTCACACAGTGCCAATTGTCTAGCTCTTAATCCTGTTCATGATGCCAACTGTAGAGCTATGTGACCATGCCAGTTGTCGGGCTCTTTTACCTGCCCTTAAGCCTGCACCGACTGGGCAGATTCATGAGCTAGGGCTGGGTCTGGAGCTC
>NW_007769767.1:0-6046 GCF_000696425.1 Galeopterus variegatus | reverse complement strand
CACTTGTTTTCTTCAGTCCAGAAAAGCTACTCAGTCTTTCCTTGAAGCATGTGACCTCAACATTTCCAAAGATCAGAGGCCAGTTCAGTAGAATGCTCCTTAATTTGGGTTTTTCTGGTGTTTCTCCTGACACGAGTTGCTCATCTTTGGCAGGAATATCACAGAAGTGATGCTGTGCTCTGACTGCATCCTACCAGGTGGCACACAGTCTTGATTTGTCTCATTAATGATGTTCACTTTGATCCCTTATTAAGGTGGTATCTGCTAGGCTTCTCCTCTGAAGATTCTTCCTTTGTAATTAATAAATATTCTGTGCAGAGATATTTTTGAGACAATATAACTATTCATTTTCTCATCACATTTTTATTTACTTGTTTGCTTATTTATATGCAAATAAAATCAATGATTTCCTATTTTATTAAGTGGGTAATAATCTATTATTACCCTAGTTTATTTTGATACTTAAATTGCCCTCAAATTGACCAGTGGGAGTCCCTACAAGCTAGTATTTGTGATTTTGACATGTCTCCATCATTCTTTGATGACTTCTTCACTTTCTGGCACAAAAATACAGACGTTTCTCAATTTACGGTGAGTTTGCCTCCAGATAAACCCATTCTAAGTCAAAAATAACAGAAGTTGAAAATGCATTTAATACCCTGGTAAACCCATCATAAAGTCAAAAAATCATGAGACGAACCAATGTAAGTCAAAGACTATCTATATGTTCCAGCTCACCTGATATTTTTCCCTACCCCAGTCTTGGAATCGGTCATATCTCCAAGTAGCTCTGGTTTTTCTTTTTTATTATGGAATAATATTTAGAAACTAAAATCTTGTTGCTGGTGTGCTCACTGGTGTTGGGAGGGCTACTGCTCCAAGCTCTTTTCAATGAAGAGAGCTAAGGAATATATGCATGTATGTATATATATGTATGTGTGTGTATACATTTGTCTTTATTATTTCTATATTTATGTATCTATAATCATGAGTGCACACTAAAATTTTCTATTTTGATCAGGGTTTATTATAGTTTTCTCCCATTCCATATGTTTATCTCTCTTTTTAAAAGTCAGAAATTTGGATCCCACTGTCATTAATATGTTCATTGTTTTTATCTATCACCCTAGATGTGACCATTTCACCATCTCTCCTGCCACCACCACTCCTCACATAGCTCAGATGCTGACCTCCACAGGAGCTGCCTTTTCATGTGCATGCCTTTCTTATGCTGTGTGGACTCTGACACCACAGTCCAGGCCTCCCTAACTTGTGACACCCTCGCCACTCTGCCTGAGCTCTGACACTGCACACCAAGCCACCCCTCCACATGGGCACCTTCCTTGCTCTGCCCACCTATTGGCTTTAAGGATCACTTTTCAGGAACAGATGGAAAAGAAATGAAAGGGAAGGGGATGGGAGGCAAAGAAGAAGAGCCATGGATTATATTTTAACCCATTATTCTTATTTCTCCTTATTCTTCCATTTTATACTTCAATTTAAATGTATATTTTAATATTGCCTGAGTAAGCCATAAGTTTGTCCCCACTGAAATTCTGCCTCTCTGTCTAGAAGCACATCCCAGTAATTGAGATTTCAATTTTTATGAAAATCAAGCAAGTATACATGATGTCAGAAATTAATTTGATTTGCATTCAAGGGTTCTTTGATGAACAGTTATGTATGTGATTCTGGACATCGGGAGAGAAGTCTGGCTAAAGATAAGGATTTGCAAGTTATAGACACATAAGTGGTAGTTGAAGTCATGGAGTAAATGAAACTATCCAGGAAAGATGCACGTAAAGATAGGAGAAAAGAAAGTCTAGAATATACTGATATTTAAAGGCAATCCAAGGAAGAAAAAAAATAAAAAAGCATGAAAATAGGTGGGTGAATTAGAAGAAAATGGTGCTATGAGATCCAGTGTATAGGCATGCCATGTTTTATTGCAGTCAGCTTCATTGTGCTTTGCAGGTATTGCGTTTTTTACAGATTGAAGGTTTGGGGTAACCCTATGTCAAGCAAGTCTATCAGTACCATTTTTCCAACAGCACGTGCTCACTTCATGTCTCCATGTCACTCTTTATTTAAGTAATTCTCACAATATTTCAGACTTTTTCATTATTATTATATCTATTGTAGTGATCTGTCATTAATGATCTCTGAGTTTGCTATTGTAATTCTTTGCAGGCCCCAAAAACTATGACCATAAAAGACAGCAAACTTAATCAATAAATATTGTGTGTATTCTGACTGCTCCACTAACGAGCCATTACCCCCATCTCTCACCCTCTCATTGGGCCTCCCTAGACCCTGAGACACAATATTGAAATTAGGCCAATTAATAACCCTCACATGGCCTTTAACTGTTCAGTGAAAGGAAGAGTCACCTGCCTGTCGCTTTAAATCAAAAGCTAGAAATGATCAAGCTTAGTGAGGAAGGCATGTTGGAAGCTGAGACAGGCCAAAAGCCAGGCCTCTTGTGCCAAAGAGTTATCCAAGTTGTGAATGCAATGGAAAAGTTCTTGCAGGGAATTAAGGTGCTACTCTAGTGGACACACGAATGATAAGAAAGTGAAACAGCCTTATTGCTGGCGTGGAGAAAGGTTTAGTGGTCTACACAGATGATCAAACCAGCCACGACATTCTCTTAGTTATGCCAAAGCCTGATCCAGAGCAAGGCCCTAACTCTCTTCAATTCTATGAAGGCTGAGAGAGATGAGGAAGCTGCAGAAGAAAAGTTGGAAGCTAGCAGAGGTTGCTTCATGAGGTTTAAGGAAAGAACTGTCTCAATAACACACAAGTGCAGGGGAAGCAGCAAGTTACCCATAAGATCTAGCTGAGATCTTTGATGAGGATGGCTGCACTAAACAACACATTTTCAGTGTAGACGAAATGGCTTTAAATTGGAAGAAGATGCCATCTGAGACTTTCATAGCTAGAGCGGAGAAGTCAATGCCTGCTTCAAAGCTTCAAAGGACAGGCTGATTCTCTTGTTAGCAGATAATGCAGCTGGTGACCTGTGCTCTGACTGCATCCTACCAGGTGGCACACAGTCTTGATTTGTCTCATTAATGATGTTCACTTTGATCCCTTATTAAGGTGGTATCTGCTAGGCTTCTCCTCTGAAGATTCTTCCTTTGTAATTAATAAATATTCTGTGCAGAGATATTTTTGAGACAATATAACTATTCATTTTCTCATCACATTTTTATTTACTTGTTTGCTTATTTATATGCAAATAAAATCAATGATTTCCTATTTTATTAAGTGGGTAATAATCTATTATTACCCTAGTTTATTTTGATACTTAAATTGCCCTCAAATTGACCAGTGGGAGTCCCTACAAGCTGACGGGGACCGGCAACGGGATCGCAACCCTCGGTGTTGCGCCCGCACCTTGCTCAGCCAATGAGCGGCCGGTCTGTACGTGGGATCCGAACCCTCGGCAGGAGCGCCGCCGTGCTCCCAGGCGGCGCACTGTAGCAGTGCGCCACCGGGCCGGCCCGTAAATACTATTTTTCGTGAACTTTTTATCCTTACCTTTTGCCCATCTTGTATCAGTCCTTTGGCCATTTCTTATTGATTTATCTTAAGACTTCGTTAGAAGGAAAGCTATTAACTCCTTATCTAGTACATCCTAATATTTCACTAAAAAGTTTGCTGATATTGTCTTTGTTAATAAGAAGACAAATGCATTAATATGATTTTTTGCCTTAGGTGTCATGCTTGGAAAGGCCTTGTCCTCCCCAAGTTTACACAGGTTAAATATCCCTTATCCAAAATGCTTGGGACCAGAAGTGTTTGGATTTTGGATTTTTTTCAAATTTTGGAATATTTGCATTATACTTACCAGTTCAGCATCCCTAATCTGAAAATTCAAAATTTTAAATTTTGAAATTTCACCATTTAAAATTTCCTTTGAACATCAAGTCAAAGCTCAAAAAGTTTCACATCCTGTAGCATTTCAGATTTTGGATTTTTGAATTTGGTATGCTCAACTTGTACTGATAATTACTCAGATTTTGCTTTGGAAATTTAATGGTTTTATTTTTTTACATTTAGTTCTTTAATCCAAATAGAATTTTTTAGGATTTGAAGGAGCTGTTCTGCAAATGTTTTGCAATGGACATGTATTACTTTTATAATTACAAAACAATTCAATACTCTGAATATTAATATTGGAATCAAACTTCTCACTACATTCCAATTCCATCTGCCTATTTTCAGATTGGCCAAGACAACTGTGAACAGACTACTTTGATTTGCATAAAGGATGAATATAGTAATTAGTCCACAGTTAAGAATGACTTTTCTACTGGCATTCTCATTAATATAAATTACTAAAGTTTTCTCTATACCAAGGTCAGTAAACTGTTTCAATAAATGGCCAGACAGTAAACATTTTAGGCTTTTGGACCATATAGTCTCTGCTGCAACTACTCATCTCTACCACTGTAGCATAAAAACAGCCAAAGAAAATATGTATATAAATGAATATGGCTTGTTCCAATAAAACTTTCTTTATGGATACTGAAACTTGAATTTCATATTCTTTTCATGTGCCACAAATTATTATTATTCTTTGATTTTCTTTCCACCATTTAAAATTAGAAAATCAATTCTTAGCTTATGGGCTATACAAAAACAGGTGGCAGGCCAGTTTGCTAACCCCTGCTTTATTTCAACTTTTTTTTAGCGTACTGTCTATAGCAGGACTATCCAACAGAACTTTCAGCACTGATGAAAAGGTTCTATATCTGTGCTTTCCAATAAGGTAGCTATTACCCACATATGGCTATTGAGCACTTGAAATGTAGCCAGTGAGACAGAGAAACTGAGTTTTAAAGTTTTAATTCTAATTAATTTAAATTTAAATAGCCACTTGTGGCTAATGTCTACCATACTGTACAGTGCATGTCTAAAGAGTGAACTCAAAAAAAATCAGATGTAGATATAGATATAGATGTGTGTGTGTGTGTGTGTGTGTGTTGCATCATTTGTACCAGGCCTGCTGATGGATTTGTGTTGTTTATGTCATACTGAATAATCTGGTTACCAACCTTGTACATTCATAAATGCTTGACTGGCCAGAAATTAGAGTAGGATTAACTGGTGAAACTGATAATTAAACATATATAGTCTTAAACTAGTTTACCACTGAGATCTCAATGCCTGAGTCCTACGCCACGGTATCCGAGCACATTAATTACATACATTCAGCCCCATTTAGGCCAAATTCCTTTGTGGCCTTTAAGTGGTGCCTGAAAATGCTTATTAAACCTTGTCCTTACATAAATATTTCTATATCCAGTGTCATGGTGGAAACCTCTTGGAACACATTTCCTTACACTGGACACTGTTGGCCAGTCTGAGACTTTGCTTTCACTCTCAGCAACACTGCGCCCCATGTGAACAATAGATCCTTTATGTGTGGCAGGAACTAGAAACCTCTATAGGACAACAGGCCAGAAAATGACCTTTGGAGCATAGCAATTTACACATATATCACCAGAGCAGGCCACAAACATAATCTATGGGAACCTTCAGGCCTCCAGCCTTTAATAAGACAAGCAACAAGTCAAGTTGTACGTGAGAAATATTTAGTTTTAAAATGTCAGTGGGAGACATTGTTCTATAGAGTGAGCACCCCACGGAAGTACTGTGTGCACAGGTGCCCACAGTTTCCTAGCTAGCAGAGCTTTGTCTGAAAGTTTCTCTTAGCTATGTGGCACTCTGGGAATTAAATCCACCAGCTCTAAAGCCTGTTCCTGTCATAGCCAACCACAACTGTCAACAATTAGTTCTGGTTTGTAGCTTGAAGACACAAGAATCCATACACACAACCAGCCGAGTTTCCCCAACTGGTTCTGCAAGATGCAATGCAGAATGTCCTTCTATGATAATAAAAGGAAGAAATCACATGCACACACACACACACACACACAAACTCATACACATCTGTCTCTTACACCACACACACACTCACACACACATACACATACCATTTCCTTGGAAGAAGGGAGACACATTTTTCTTTTTTTTT
>NW_007769766.1:5751-6046 GCF_000696425.1 Galeopterus variegatus | reverse complement strand
TCTTTGATCATCGCTTGACCCCATCACCTGACTGAACGGTGAAAATTCACAGTCGGCCTTCGGTCTAACGTCAAAGTCAAACCTGAAAACTGCACGCAACCCCTCCCGCAGTCCCACCTGCAGCCCTCCCTCCCGGGTCGAGCAAGCAAAAAGTGAAACTAACCAGGGCCTCAGCATCCTGGGCCGAGGGTGCCCTGCGCGGTCCCGGTTCCCCAGCAGGAAAGCGGGGGGGTGGGGGGGGACTCGTCGCCACAGGGGACCGAGCAAAGTCCTGGGGAGAGGGGACGGGATGAAC
>NW_007769766.1:0-210 GCF_000696425.1 Galeopterus variegatus | reverse complement strand
ACGAAAGCATTTTCCCTATTTTAGTAAACTTCTCTCAAAGTTTAAAAAACTGCACAATTTTCAACATAGTTTCAACTGCTAATAATCCTTTCTTAAGTACCTGGGGATCAACTGATCCCTGGGGTGGAGGTGATTCTCCCCCACGTGGTTCTTTGATCATCGCTTGACCCCATCACCTGACTGAACGGTGAAAATTCACAGTCGGCCTTC
>NW_007769765.1:5541-6046 GCF_000696425.1 Galeopterus variegatus | reverse complement strand
ATTAAACTTGACTCATCAATGTTAGCATACTGCCAGATTGATAATGGACACAATAAATTTCACATAATCTTCAAAATAACCTTGCAAGTCACAGTACTACTCTTACATTATAGGTGAGGAAACTGATGTTGAGAAGTTAGTCAACCAGACCAAGGTCAAGCAGGTAATAAATATGAATGTTCTGACTTCATATCTAGTGCTATTTCCACCATGGGATACTTACCTAAAGTTCTTATTTTAAATTAATTTAATTTCTTCTGTCTTAAAATGTCTAAAGGAAATATATTTGTTCCCAATTTATATTATTTGCTAGAACTGGCACACACACACACACACACACACACACACAAAAACTAAAACAAAAAACTTGGTTATCTAACAAACTGCTATGGCAGTGGTCCGCAGAGCGGGGAGATCTCAAGTCAGGTTCACAGCTACTGGGATTCCCATATTCCCTGGGGACTGTGAAAGCTGAACTGGGGGGGGGGGGCAGCTAAAAATGCTG
>NW_007769765.1:0-546 GCF_000696425.1 Galeopterus variegatus | reverse complement strand
CTCAGGGAGAGAAGATCGATGTGGCAAAGGAAAGCTAATTTCAAGACAGCTACAAAATAGGAAAAAGAATAAAAGAAACCCATTTGAATGAGCTTTAGAGACACATAACTATTTTAAGTTTTGAAAAGAATTCCTCCACAGGGAGTACAGCCAAAATATTTACTGCTGGTCGTATACCACATTTTTTTAACAACTATTTCAATTGTCTTGATTACATTTTAAAATAACATCCATTTGAGAAGCTTCTACAATGAGCCAGGCTTTTACAGTCTTGTCAACTTATCTGTCCTCCATTAATTCTTGAGATTCATGAACACAGATATCTGAGTAGCACCATAAACAGTGCTAGAACAGATTTAGGGAATGCTTTATCAACACAAATAAGCAATGCTAATTGTTTTCTGTACAGATTCCTGTATTCAGAGAGTTTGGCTGCGGAGATATGTGAGGCGAATTCTGTGGTTTTTAACGATGAGTTACAACTAATTAAACTTGACTCATCAATGTTAGCATACTGCCAGATTGATAATGGACACAATAAATTTC
>NW_007769764.1:5753-6046 GCF_000696425.1 Galeopterus variegatus | reverse complement strand
TGTAGAGTGTGTTTGCAATGTGCCTTCTTCACATTGGCAGAGCAGAAAGGAAAGTGCTGGCCAAGAGACCAGGGGTTGTCAGTGGCACTCTCTGATCAGCTCCTCCTTAGTTTTCCTGCACAAGGTTACACCTATGGCCTCAAGTTAGAAGGGAAGTGTTTTCAGCACTGAGATGGAGGACAGCGCCAAGCTTGTGGGTGAACCAGCCAGAGGCTATTGGCCCACACAGCCCCAGCAGGGGGCGCTCCAGCCTATCTTCTTGTCTAGGCACTCCCCTTGCAGATTAGAATCAC
>NW_007769764.1:0-330 GCF_000696425.1 Galeopterus variegatus | reverse complement strand
AGAGAGGAAATAGAGGGGGTTCATTCTCTAGGGAGATGCTGGATTGGAAACTGGATGCTCTGTAGTGTCACATTCTAGTCTATGTTTCTGAAGAGAAATGACATGAGGCAGGAGGTTATGTTTATGGATGTCAGAGAATGGAGTGTGCAGTATAAAAAGTATTATTTAATACTAGACACAGTGACATTAAATGTCTCCGAACTACAGCATAGGGACCCTGCTAACATTTAGCATTCCTTCACAGGGAAAAACATGGCTACAAGGCAGACTGTAGAGTGTGTTTGCAATGTGCCTTCTTCACATTGGCAGAGCAGAAAGGAAAGTGCTGGC
>NW_007769763.1:5621-6046 GCF_000696425.1 Galeopterus variegatus | reverse complement strand
TAGATCGATTAGCTCTGTCCGTTGTGTGTACTTAGATCGATGAGCTTGGTCTGATGAGTTTGCTTAGATTGATGAGCTTTGTGTGATGAGTTGACTTAGCTCGATATGCTTGGTCAGATGAGTTGACTTAGATCGATGAGCTTGGTCTGATGAGTTTACTTACATGGATGAGCTAGGTCCGATTAGTTTACTGAGATCGATGAGCTCGGTCTGATGAGTTTACGTGGATGGATGTGCTTGGTGTGTTGATTTTACTTAGATCGACGGGCTTTGTCTGTTGAGTTTACTTAGACCGATGAGCTTCCTCTGTTGAGTTTACTTAGATCGATGAGTTTGGTCTGATGAGTTTACTTAGATAGATGACCTTGGTCTGATGAGTTTACTTAGATCGATGAGCTTGGTCTGATCAGTTTACTTAGATCGAT
>NW_007769763.1:1046-1549 GCF_000696425.1 Galeopterus variegatus | reverse complement strand
TTGTGATGAGTTAACTTAGATCGATGAGCTTGGTCTGATGAGTTTACTTAGATCGATGAGCTTGGTCTGATGAGTTTACTTAGATCTATGAGCTTTGTCAGATGAGTTTACTTACATGGATGAGCTAGGTCCGATTAGTTTACTAAGATTGATGAGCTCGGTCTGATGAGTATACTAGGATCGATGTGCTTGGTGTGCTGATTTTACTTAGATGGACGGGCTTGGTCTGTTGTGTTTACTTAGATCGATTAGCGTCCTCTTATGAGTTTACTTAGATCGATGAGTTTGGTCTGATGAGTATACTTAGATCGATGAGCTTGGTCTGATGAGTTTACTTAGATCGATGTGCTTGCTGTGATGTGTTTACTTAGATCTATGAGCTTCGTCTGTTGAGTTTACATAGATCGATGTGCTTCATCTGATGAGTTTACTTAGATCGATGTGCTTGTTCTGGTGAGTTTACTTAGATCGATTCGCTTGCTCTGATGAGTTTACTTACATCG
>NW_007769763.1:0-207 GCF_000696425.1 Galeopterus variegatus | reverse complement strand
GAGTAGTTTTCCTAGATAGATTAGCTTGGTCTGATTATTTTTCCTCGATCGTTTAGCTTGGTCTGATTATTTTTTCTCGATCATTTAGCTTGGTCTGATTAGTTTTCCTAGATGGATTAGCTTGGTCAGATAATATTTCCTTGATTGATTAGCTTGGTCTGATTATTTTCCCTGGATCGATTAGCTTGGTCTCATAATATTTCCTAG
>NW_007769762.1:5814-6700 GCF_000696425.1 Galeopterus variegatus | reverse complement strand
CAGTTCATGACTTGAGAGAGAAATGCAGCAAAGATATAGATATCATAAAAAAGATTCAAACGGAAATCTTGTAACTGAAGAGTTAATTGAATAAAATAAAAATACAATCGATAGCTTCAACAATACAGTAAATCAAGAAGAAGAAATATCTGAACTTGAAGACAGGTCTTTCAAAATAATGAAGGCAGACAAAATGAAAGACAGAAAGAGAGAGAGAGAGAGAGAAAGAAAAAGAAAAAGAAAAAAGAAGTAAGAATGAAGAAAACCTATAGGATATATGGAACACAACTAAGTGGGAAAATGTTTACATTATCAGAGTTTTGGAAGGAGAAGAGAGTAAAAAGACACACAAAAAAACCCTATTTAGACAGGGAACTTCTGGGAAGTGGGAGACTAGAAGTGCCCAGGTACATTCCTCCTGCAGAAGAAGATTGAAACAGACCCACTGCCACTGCTGCTGCAGTTGCTGGAGCCACTGTCCAGTCCCAGAACCACCACCCATAGCAGAGAAGCTCCCTGCAGAGCAAGAGTCCTGTGAGTAGTCCATCACTGCAGCTGTGGACTCCTTGGACATGAGGAGGGTGGCTGTAACAATAACCACCATTTCTGCTGCCATGCATTAAACTGTTGCCACCAAGGACACTTCAGTTGTGNAGGGCATGATTCAAGAAGTAAGGTCTCTGACAAGGTGAATGGTATTAGTACCTGTAGCCTGAGAAAAGGAGCTGGCCAAAGGTAAGTCAATGATAATGGGAGCCGAGTAGAGAGAATGCACATTAGTGAGAGGAGACAGAACTTAGAAAGAAAGATGAGGAATTCACTGACGACTGTTTGGATTTTCCCAGTGATGTCTATGGCAAGATCATTATTTAAGAGAGGATGGTGT
>NW_007769762.1:0-233 GCF_000696425.1 Galeopterus variegatus | reverse complement strand
TGGTGCTGGGAGAACTGGACAAACATATGTAGAAGAATGAAGCTAGACCTGTACCTCTCGCCGTATACCAAAATCAACTCAAATGGATTGAAGAATTAAATATGCGTCCTGAAACAATAAAAATCCGAAAAGAAAACATAGCAGAAACACTTCAGGAAGTAGGATTGGGCATAGACTTTATGAATACGACCCCCAAAGCACAGGCCACCAAAGGAAAAATAAACATGGGATTA
>NW_007769761.1:0-6046 GCF_000696425.1 Galeopterus variegatus | reverse complement strand
ACACACACACAGCACACACAGCACATACACACAACGTACACTCCACCCACACATCACACACACATGACATGCACACACCACACACATCAACACACACACCACACCACACACCACATGCACACAACATGCACTCCACCCACACACCACACATGCATGACATGCACACACCACACACATCAACACACACACCACACCACACACATCACATACACACAACATGCACCCCACACACCCCTCATTCGTATAGCCACACACACCACACGCACACCCCTCACACACGCACCGCACCCGCACTACTCTTACGTGATGCAGACACTCCAAACTCGGCACGAGGCCCCGTTTTCTCTCTCCTGTGCACACACATCAGGAATACGCTTAATCAGGCAGAATTTTAAGAAGCTGCCATCTTAAATTTTCTAAGTGCTTTTCTGTCTAGGTGGACTGAGCACATTCTGTTCAAGAAAAAGTCACTTAGGCCACCTCTCCTGGCTCTGTAAAGATGAGGTGAGGACATTTGCTGTGGAGCCGAAAGCCCTCCTGGGAGCACAGGGATGTGGACTGACTTGAGTCTTTGAGGTTCGTGGTATTAGAGCCGCTCGGTCGGACTGGAACATTTTGGCCAAGGTCAGCTGACCACCCCCCCAAAAAACTCAGATCAGCAGGAACCAGGGCATGAACCCATGACTGAGTCTCACAGCCACTGCTGGCTGCCCCGGCAAGGGCTCCACGGCCAGGCCCTTCCCACCTTCAGGCGCCCATGTGCACCCTGTACCCACAGGAGAGACGACAGACCAAGCCAGAGGAGTGCCTGCTCCTCCAGAGCAGAGGCAGGTGGCCTGAAGTTCCCCAAGTAGAGTCAACCCAAGGGTCACAGCATGGACCCTGGTGTGACAGTCGCTCCTGCACTTCTTGGAATCCGCGGCCGGACCCCATGGACCAGCTAGTTCAGCTTTTCCTGAGCATCCTCAGGCCCTTGCCCCTTCTGTGCAAAGGCGACTGGAGACCCCAGTGGGGAGTCCAGTCCCACCATGACACCCACCTCCCCCGCCCACCGCCAGCCCGTCTCGTCCCGTGCCACTCCCTCACGACCCCCAAGAGTCCCAGAGCAGGAAGAGGGACCCGGCAGGTCTGAAACGACTTTGAGGAGCGCCTGTCGGCCCCGCGCCCCGTCTGTGCCTGTCCTCGCGTGGGTGGGGACCCGCTCGTCCTTGGTCAGCTTAGTCCACCTCCAGCCACTGAGTCCAAATCCACCGACAGTCCCACTCCTGCCCGGAGCCCACGGGGTCCGCTGGAGCCAGTGCGGAGCCTCCAGGGCAGGGCGCCCGTGCCCACCGTCAAGCAGCCCTCGGCTCTGGGGGCACCGGCACGAAACGGCTTTCTCTTCCTCCCATGATCGCTTTCAATCCTACTGCGTCCCACCTCCCATTGCCTTGCTTTGGTGACATTTTGCACCCGTACTGTAGATGTAAGTCCACATTCAGTTGAAGCGTCGTCCCCTTCCTCCAGTGCCAGCTGGAGCGAGCCCCTGAGTGCCAGGGAGAGGGCACGGGTGGCTCTGAGTCCTCCTTCGGGGCAGCACTCGTCCCCGTGCCAGGCAAGGGGCAGGGACCGGGCTCCAATGTGGTTCCCTCCAGGTGGCTGCCTCTGCTTCTCGGGCTGAGACTTAAGGACACGATGGGGCCCACCTGGAAACCTCACTGCTGGCTGTCGCAGCCGCGGTGGCCTCCGGGGCAGGTGCTTCGGGGGAGGGTGTCCGAGGCCCTCACCAGGCCCTGTGGGGTCCTGCGGCCCAGCTCCGGCACGTGCCACGGCGCCACGGGGGCATGGCCCCGCCACTGGGCAGTGGCGGCCCAGCTCCGGCACGTGCCACGGCGCCACGGGGGCATGGCCCCCCCACTGGGCAGTGCGCTCAAGTGGGAGCAGGGAGGCCCACCTCAGGCCCAGCTGCCTCTGCAGGACCCCCGCCCTGGGCCCCCAAAACTCACCCGTCCCTCCCCCTCCTTTCCTATAGGCCCATTGGCTCAGGGAATTTTGTTCATCGGGAATCCCACACGTACCAAAGGCACACATATGAATGCAATTGGTAGGGACAGCCTGGAAATCGCACTTTCTGACATTACAGAGTTAAAGATGGTGAGAATCGCCCCAAGAAAATGGCGATTTTTCCACTAGGTTGTATGTAGCTCATTCAAAAACGAAGAAAAGGAGGATAGGAAGCTGAGAGGGCTGCAAAGTGGCACAGCTGTCCCCTGAGAACCTCCACAGACTGTAAATGGCCTCGTGCAGATACAGACACCGAAACGGGCTGAGCTGTTTGGGCCCAACTGGGTCAGGGAAGTCCCCAGCCCACCTGGCAGTCATAAAAGTCAGCATCGGGCCACTAATGATCCCCTCTATTATGTTTTTATCTCTTCTCCCCCAAAACTTAAACAAAACTATTATTCCACACTGAATATTAACCACATAGACAGCCTTAAAATTCAACCCATTCTCAAAAATTTGACTATTTTAATAAGGAAAGTACATTTTCCCCATTTTCATATTCTCAAAACTCAAAGTGGAATTAAAATAAACTTTCCACACACTTGCACAAAAAGGAATAAAAAGCATCCCCTTGAAGCTGAAGCCAACCATGAACATGTCGACCCAAGCAGCGTGAGGGGCAGCCTCTGGACGCCGTCGGGCCGCAGTGTCCCCGGGCGCGGCACCCGGCAGTGAGGGCCTCCGTGCGGGTCTTTGCTGTCCCTGCCCTTTGGCTCCCTTCCTCTCTTCTGGGTAAGTTTTCCATCGCAGCCCACAAGTGGTTACACATTCAGCAAATGGAAACCACGCAAGCGTGCGAGCTCACGGCTGCTTTAAGGCAGGAGTGTGGCCGCGTGGCCGCCAGTTCCCTGTGCAGCCTGAAGTCACCGCGGGCTGCACCCTTCTGGAGGCGCCGGGCACGAACCCGCCTCCAGGTTCATCCAGGCTGTTGGTGGAATCACTTCCACTCAGGGCTCAAGTCCCCGTTCCTGGCTGGCTGTTGGCCAGGGTCAGTCTAGGCTTCTAACTGCCACCCGTGCCTTGCGGTTCGTGGTCCCCTCGTCCATCTTCAGAGTCTCTCTTTCTGCCACATCTTCCTGACCAACTCTTCTGCATTTAAGTGTTCATCGATCACACTGGGCCCACCCAGGTAACTCAGGATCATCTACGTCAAGGTCTCCTGATCACTAACCTTCATTTCATCTGCAAGTCCCTTCACAGCAGTACCTGGGTTAGTGTCTGATGGACTGACCCAGGACAGGAATCTGGGGACATCTTTAGAACCCTGCCTACCATGCGCTCATTTCCCTCCCATTTACTACAATGTTCTGGTTTCATTTTCTTTTTTGCATAGACAGAGATCCGAGCAATTAGCACAGATTTTTGCTCCCCTCATACTCTTCTGATTTGAGGAGTGTCTAAAAGGTGGCATTTCTGCCATTCAAAAAGCATCGAACTTGCAATAGAACAACATGGGCTTGAGCCTCGGCTCTGGCGAACACGACGTGGATGACCTGCACATGTCACACATCTGCTGGAGGCTCAGGTTCCTTGGTCATACAATGGGGATGAAACCACAGGCCTTAGAGAGTTGCTATGACAACTTGATGAGGCAATAAATTTGGAACTGCTTTGCAACCCTAAATTGCTCTGACATATACCCCAAAAGTACGTTCGGTTCAAACATCACCTCTTCTGTGAAGTCTTCTCCAACTCCTCAAGGCAGAGCTGGAGGCCCCCTCAGCTCTGAGCTGCCAGAGCTACAATGTTCCTCGTTGAATTCTACCACAATTATTCACTCACCCTCTTAGACTCATCCCCGTCAGGGCAGGGCCATGCCCTATTCACTGTTGTCTCCGCGGCACTAAGCACGGTCCCTGATACAAGGTGTGCATGCGGCACAGGCTGCTGAGAAAGAGAACAGTCCCCCCGTCAGTGTCCCTGTGCCAGCCTCTGACAGGGTGCTGGCCTCTACCAAATGATCAGTGGCCGGACACGTGGGCTCTGAAGCATCTCAGAAGAACCAGGGTCTGCTGTGGGAGATACACAAAGCCAGTGCTTGTTCAGCAAATGGAAACCACGCAAGCGTGCGAGCTCACGGCTGCTTTAAGGCAGGAGTGTGGCCGCGTGGCCGCCAGTTCCCTGTGCAGCCTGAAGTCACCGCGGGCTGCACCCTTCTGGAGGCGCCGGGCACGAACCCGCCTCCAGGTTCATCCAGGCTGTTGGTGGAATCACTTCCACTCAGGGCTCAAGTCCCCGTTCCTGGCTGGCTGTTGGCCAGGGTCAGTCTAGGCTTCTAACTGCCACCCGTGCCTTGCGGTTCGTGGTCCCCTCGTCCATCTTCAGAGTCTCTCTTTCTGCCACATCTTCCTGACCAACTCTTCTGCATTTAAGTGTTCATCGATCACACTGGGCCCACCCAGGTAACTCAGGATCATCTACGTCAAGGTCTCCTGATCACTAACCTTCATTTCATCTGCAAGTCCCTTCACAGCAGTACCTGGGTTAGTGTCTGATGGACTGACCCAGGACAGGAATCTGGGGACATCTTTAGAACCCTGCCTACCATGCGCTCATTTCCCTCCCATTTACTACAATGTTCTGGTTTCATTTTCTTTTTTGCATAGACAGAGATCCGAGCAATTAGCACAGATTTTTGCTCCCCTCATACTCTTCTGATTTGAGGAGTGTCTAAAAGGTGGCATTTCTGCCATTCAAAAAGCATCGAACTTGCAATAGAACAACATGGGCTTGAGCCTCGGCTCTGGCGAACACGACGTGGATGACCTGCACATGTCACACATCTGCTGGAGGCTCAGGTTCCTTGGTCATACAATGGGGATGAAACCACAGGCCTTAGAGAGTTGCTATGACAACTTGATGAGGCAATAAATTTGGAACTGCTTTGCAACCCTAAATTGCTCTGACATATACCCCAAAAGTACGTTCGGTTCAAACATCACCTCTTCTGTGAAGTCTTCTCCAACTCCTCAAGGCAGAGCTGGAGGCCCCCTCAGCTCTGAGCTGCCAGAGCTACAATGTTCCTCGTTGAATTCTACCACAATTATTCACTCACCCTCTTAGACTCATCCCCGTCGGGGCAGGGCCATGCCCTATTCACTGTTGTCTCCGCGGCACTAAGCACGGTCCCTGATACAAGGTGTGCATGCGGCACAGGCTGCTGAGAAAGAGAACAGTCCCCCCGTCAGTGTCCCTGTGCCAGCCTCTGACAGGGTGCTGGCCTCTACCAAATGATCAGTGGCCGGACACGTGGGCTCTGAAGCATCTCAGAAGAACCAGGGTCTGCTGTGGGAGATACACAAAGCCAGTGCTTGGCATTCCTGGGTCTCCCTTGCCTAGTCAGTAACACACGTCTCTCTCTCTTTTTTTTTTTTTTACCTTCCCACCCCCCCCTACCCCATATCCCCCACCTCAATTAAAGGTTACACTTTCAAACCAAAAAAAAAAAAAAAATTGAGGTTCTTTACGTTTTTTAGACTCAGGGTACAGAGGCCAACCCAGAGCTGAAGTCCCTGCTTCTCCCCAGCCCACCCCAGGACCAGATTCAGTCAACACCAATGGATGGAAGCGGAAGATTCTGAAGGGACAAAAGGATGTCAGGGAGCTGGGCTTCCTCACCGTTGGCAAGAGTGGCATAGCTCCAGGACAGGAGAGTGTGGGCACTGGACAGGAGGCTCGTGGGGTACGGGAAGGACAGACACAGGAGGGAGCCTCTCGTCTAGTGGACTCTTCCGTCCTCCTGGGCTTCTGTCTATTACAAATCCCTCTTGCATCCTTCTTGTGAAGAAACAGGTCTATGTGTTGACTGTTCTGTTGCTTGTGTCATTGTGCAAATCCACAGGTGATAACGTGGCATAGAACTTCACACACACACACACACACACACACACACACACACACACACACACACACAGGTGTATGGGGAATTGGTAAAATCTGATCTGTGTGTTTGCTGAAGGTGCAATATACACAATGCCAATCCCTGGGCCAAAAGTGAGGCCAC
>NW_007769760.1:5628-6046 GCF_000696425.1 Galeopterus variegatus | reverse complement strand
TTCAGGTCGTACATTTAAGTCTTTAACTCATTTTGAGTTGATTTTGGTATATGGTGAGAAGTACTGTCTAGTTTCATTCTTTTATGTATGGATTCCCAGTTTTCCCAACACCATTTATTGAAGAAGCCATCATCTCTCCATGTATGTTCTTGATACTTTTGCCAAATATCAGTTGACTGTAAGTACGTGGATAGATTTCTGTGTTCTCTATTCTGTTCCATTGGTCCTTGTGTCTATTTTTATGCTTTTTTGGTTAGTATAGCTTTGTAGTACAATTTGAAGTCAGGTAGTATAATGCCTCCAGGTTAATGGCACAGAGTGCCTTGTTATGGGAGGGGGTCTGATCCCCTTCTACATGCCTTGGGACACTGGGTGAGCCCAGAGACACTGGTGCTGTGTGCCTGATTGTGGGAGGGGG
>NW_007769760.1:0-411 GCF_000696425.1 Galeopterus variegatus | reverse complement strand
GGCTCACAGGATCGCGCTGTCTCCTGGCGTGGCCGCTCAGACCCGACGCCATCTTAGAATCAACCAGATTGTTTTTAAACGATTAAGTTGTTTGAGTTCCTCGTATATTCTGGATCTTAATCCCTTGTCGGATGTATAATATGCAAATGTTTTTTTCCCCATTCTGTAGGTTGTCTTTTCACTCTGTTGATTGCTTCTTTTGCTGTGCAGAAGCTTTATAGTTTGATATAATCCCATTTGTTTATTTTTTTCTTTTGTTACCTGTGCTTTTGAGGTCTTATGCACAAAGTCTTTGCTCAGCTCTTCATCTTGAAGTGTTTCGCTGTGTTTTCTTTTAGGAGTCTTATAGTTTCAGGTCGTACATTTAAGTCTTTAACTCATTTTGAGTTGATTTTGGTATATGGTGAGAAG
>NW_007769759.1:5829-6047 GCF_000696425.1 Galeopterus variegatus | reverse complement strand
GTGGTGTATATATCTGCCAAAAACACTCCCTGGAGGTTCAGCTTCTGCAAGCCGCTTTAACATTATGAAATGAGAGAGCAGAATGTGCTTCTCGTATCTAGCAAGTAGGAATTCAGGTTTGCAAGTTCTATGGGAAAGCACATTGAAGCCTTTGGGAGAAACGGCTTGTGAGACTTCTGTTTCAAAAATCTCTGTCAAAAAGCGTCAGAGAAGCTTAC
>NW_007769759.1:0-460 GCF_000696425.1 Galeopterus variegatus | reverse complement strand
TGGCAGTTACAAGAGAAGTTGAGCTCCAAACTGATTGTTTTCTGAAATTAGAAGCCAAATCGCACTGCAAACGGCATTCAATGAGGCTTGAAAAATGTGGTGTATATCTCTGCCAAAAACACTCCCTGGAGGTTCAGCTTCTGCAAGCCGCTTTAACTTTAAGAAATGAGAGAGAAGAATGGGCTTCTCGCATCTAGCAAGTAGGAATTCAGGTTTGCAAGTTCTATGTGAAAGCCCATTGAAGCCTACGGGGGAAACGGCTTGTGAGACTTCGGTTTCAAAACCTCTGTCAAAAAGCATCAGAGAAGCTTCGCCGCTTAGAATCCAGCATAACTCACTGAAGCGAAGATGTGGCAGTTACAAGAGAAGTTGAGCTCCACACTTTTTGTTTTCTGAAAGTAGAAGCGAAATCCCACTGCAAACGGCATTCAAGCAGGCTTGAAAAGGGTGGTGTATATCT
>NW_007769758.1:5746-6047 GCF_000696425.1 Galeopterus variegatus | reverse complement strand
AAAAGTTTCCTCCCTGCTTTATGGACCATTGATTTAAGCTTGCTGATACAATAAAAATAGTCCCCCCCTTCCCCCCCGCAGAGAATAATCTAAATAAAAGGCATTGTCTCATGCTCTACTGGGCTCCAGCTGCAACACGCTGACAGCCCGCAGAGATAGAACATGCATACTGATGCATTGAGGTCTCCGTCTGTGTTTGTTATTTTCGCCGACCTTCCCTCTCCCTTTTTGGGTACCCAAAACTCGACTGGAGCTGGTCTCCGGCATATATACATGTATATATATGAAAACTTCCCATTTA
>NW_007769758.1:0-286 GCF_000696425.1 Galeopterus variegatus | reverse complement strand
TACGCATTTCTAGATCACTGTGGTGACACAGGACACAGGGTAAATATTCATATTTTCACTCATCTTGGACCTGAAGGAATAATTTAGATTTTATTTCTTCCATATTTAAATGCTACCTGTTAAACTGTGTGAAAGACTTTTGAATTTTAATTCCCCATATGAAAGAAAAATTATTAACAGAGTTAACTTACCCTACCTACTTCAGAGTATTGTGAGTCCAAAAACAAACAATCTGCTTAGAATTCATTTAGAACTTGTGAAATTCATTACAAATATACTCTATTAC
>NW_007769757.1:0-6047 GCF_000696425.1 Galeopterus variegatus | reverse complement strand
GGCCTCCTCCGTGGACGGACGGCAGGTGGAGGACGGAGCGACTCCAGGTGTGCAGGGACGCACGGGGCTGAGGGGTCTCACAGGAGGGGCGTCCAGAGGGGCCAGGCGGGGGGCCAGGCGGGGGCTGGAAATACCAGCCTGGATAGGGACCCGGCCCAAGGCAGGGCTCCTGGGGGTGCCTGGTCCCCGGTCCCCGGTCAGGCGTTTGTTGGTCCATCCGTGTGGCTGCGCGTGTCAGAAGCGCGCGCTTTGATGCTGAGCTGTGCCGCCTGCGGTGACGCTGACCGTGCCGGGTTGTTTCCACGTGCTGCTGTGCATGGAGCCCGGTGTCTCCGGTCTGGGCTATTATACATAAAACTTCTGCAAACGTCTCATTCAGGTCTCTCCGTGGACATATGTTCGCATTTCCCTTGGGTACATGCCTGTGATTGCAGCTTCTGGGTGGCAGGTGAGTCCGTGTCTGGTTCCACCCTGCAGCAGCCTCTGTCCCGCCGCACGCAGGGAGCCCCAGCTGTGACACACGCTGCCGGGTCGCCGCCGCTGGACGCTCTGGCGCAGCCGCTCTGGCCTGTGGAGTGACATCTCCACAGTGATGGGACTTTGCTTTGCATCTCCCTGATGGGTAATAACGTCCACACTTTTTCATGAGCTTGTCGGTCATTTGATGTCCTACTTTGTGAGGTGGCTGTTCAAATCTTCTGTCCATTTTTACTGGATTTTTAAAAGTTACATTTACCTGGAGTTTCGTGTATATCCAGAATACCACTCCCTGCTAGAACAGGTTCTGTGCATATTTTCCGGTCCGCAGCTGCCTGTTGGTTTCCCTGACAGTGACCTTGGTGAGCACAGTTGCTCATATTGGTGAGGTCGTCTCTATCCACTTTTATCCACTTTTTCACAGCCATTAACTGTCTGTTGGCCACGAAGAAACCTCTGACTGCAGCCACCTTGTGACCACTTCTCCTGTGTTCTCCTGATTCCTTTATGGTTTATCTTTTACCTGTAGGTCTATAAGCCATCCCAAATCCAGGTCGTGAACAGTGTGGGGTAAAAGTGAAGTTTCCATGTGAGTATTCTGTCTTCCCACCACTGATTAGAGAATCTCCTTTCCCTTTGGATTATTAGATGCCGCCACAGAAAATCAATCAACTGTGTGACTGTGGGTTTAGCCTGGACTATCTTGTATGACCGTGGGTCTACCCAGGACTCCTCCTGTACCACTGTGATCGTACCGTTGACTAATCAAGTATGACTGTGGGTCTAGCCTGGGCTCCCCCTATATGACTGTGGGTCTAACCTGGACTACTCCTGTGTGACTGTGGGTCTATCCTGGACTACTCCTGTGTGATTGTGGGTCTAACCTCGACTACTTCTGTATCACTGTGGGTCTATCCTGGACTCCTCCTGTGTGACTGTGGGTCTAGCCTGGACTCCTCCTGTGTGACTGTGGGTCTAGCCTGGACTACTCCTGTGTGACTGTGGGTCTAACCTCGACTACTTCTGTATCACTGTGGGTCTATCCTGGACTCCTCCTGTGTGACTGTGGGTCTAGCCTGGACTCCTCCTGTGTGACTGTGGGTCTAGCCTGGACTACTCCTGTGTGACTGTGGGTCTAACCTCGACTACTTCTGTATCACTGTGGGTCTATCCTGGACTCCTCCTGTGTGACTGTGGGTCTAGCCTGGACTCCTCCTGTGTGACTGTGGGTCTAGCCTGGACTACTCCTGTGTGACTGTGGGTCTAACCTCGACTACTTCTGTATCACTGTGGGTCTATCCTGGACTCCTCCTGTGTGACTGTGGGTCTAGCCTGGACTCCTCCTGTGTGACTGTGGGTCTAGCCTGGACTACTCCTGTGTGACTGTGGGTCTAACCTCGACTACTTCTGTATCACTGTGGGTCTATCCTGGACTCCTCCTGTGTGACTGTGGGTCTAGCCTGGACTCCTCCTGTGTGACTGTGGGTCTAGCCTGGACTACTCCTGTGTGACTGTGGGTCTAACCTGGACTACTTCTGTATCACTGTGGGTCTATCCTGGACTACTCCTGTGTGACTGTGGGTCAATCCTGGACTACTTTTTTGTGTGTGTATTTTATTTTTTTCTTAGTAATAAACTTCATTTTTAATAACGCTTTTAGATTTGCAGAGAAATTGAGCAGAACGCACACAGTTCTCGTCCCTTGCACACACAGGGTGTCTCTAATTATTAGCATGTGTCATTAGGGTGGTGCATTTGTTACAATTATGATCGATATTGATATATTATTATTAACTCTGCATTACATTAGGGTTTCCTCTTTGTGTTGTACAGGTCTATGTGTTTTGCCAAATGCATAATGTCATGTATTCACCATTGCAGTGTCATACAGAATAGTGTCACCATCCTCAAAATCGTCTGTGCTCCACCTGGTCATCCCTTCTACCTCCGTCTTCCCAGAAACCCTGAAAACACTGATTTTTTTTTTATTACCTCAAACATTTATCATTTCTTTGCATTGGGAACAAGGTTCTCTCTTTTAGCTAATTGAAAGGACACAATAAATTGTTGTTAATTGTAGTCAGCCTACAGAGCTGTGGAACTCTAGGCTCATTCCTCCTGTCTAGCTGGACTTTTGTATCCATTAGCCAACCTGTCACTGTTCTCCCCGGCCTCCCCCCAGCCTCCGCAGCCTCTGGTGACCACAGTCCACTCTCTACTTCTGTGTGATCCACTTTCTTAGCTTCCACATGAGTGAGAACACGCAGTATTTCTCTTTCTGTTTCTGGCTCACTTCACTTAATGTAATGGTCCAAGTTCATCCATGTTGCCATAAATGGCAGGATGTCATCCTTTATTATGGCTGAATAATATTTACTGCATATATATAGCACATTTTCTTTATCCATTCATCTGTTTGCAGATGCATAGGCTGATTCCATCTCTTGGCCATTGTGAATAGTGCTGCAATGAACACGGGAGTGCAGACATCTACCTCTTCAATGTACTGATTTCCTTTCCTTTGAATATACAAGGGTACTTCAAAAAGCCTGTGAAAATGGATATTATGAAAAAAGGACATAAGGATTCAAAAATTTTTTGCACCAAAATAAACTCGTAGTAAATTGTTATCACATGTTTGGACAGGATCTAGTTTGAGGCACTAAGAAGGATAAGACATCAGTTTGAAAAGAGCCCCTATCAGAACGACATGAATTTTGCTAAAATAGAAGCAAGAACAAACACCAAATTGATGGTGAACCTTGGGTGGAGGATGGTGACATCACTGATGCTTTACAAAAAAAATTTGTAGGGACAACGCCCCAAAGAAATCAGAAGTTTACAAATGGATAACTCATTTTAAGAAGGGGCGAGATAATGTTGAAGATGAAGCCCACAGTGGCAGACCATTCACATCCATTTGGCAGGAAAAAATTAATCTTATTCATGCCCTAATTGATGAGGACCAATGGTTAACAGCAGAAACAATAACCAACACCATAGGCATTTCAATTGATTTATCTTGCACAATTCTGACTGAAAAATTACACTGAGCAAACTTTCTGCTTGATGGTTGCCAAAATGGTTGTGCCCAGATCAACCACAGACAGGAGAAGAGCTTTTGATAGATATTTTAAACAAGTGGGATCAAGGTCCTGTAGCATTTCTTCAAAGAATTGTAACAGGAGAGAAAACATGACTTCACTAGTACAATCCTGAAGACAAAGCACAATCAAAGCAATAGCTACCAAGAGGTGGCAGTGGTCCAGTCAAAACAAAAGGGGGAAGATCAAGAGCAAAGGTCATGGTAACAGTTTTGGGGAATGCTCAAGGCATTTTGCTTGTTGACTTTCTGAAGGACCAAAGAACGATAAGGTTGCTTATATGAGAGTGTTTGGAGAAAGTTCGTCAAAACTTTAGCAGAAAAACACCCAGGAAGCTTCACCAGAGAGTCCTGCTCCACCACAGCAAGGCTCCTGCACGTTCCTCTCATCAAACAAGGGCAATTTTGCAAGAGTTTCGGTGGGAAATCCTTAGTCATTCACTTTACAGCCCTGATTTGGCTCCTCCTGACTTCTTTTTGTTTCCTACTGTTAAAAATCTTTAAGGGCACCCATTTTTCTTTAGCTAATAAAGTAAGAAAGACTTCATTGACATAGTTAAATTCCCAGGACCCTCAGTTCTTTAGGGATGGACTCAATGGCTGGTGTCATTGTTTACGAAAGTGTCTTGAACTTGATGGAGCTTATGTTGAGAAACAAAGTTTGCATTTTTTATGCTTATTTCTTAGTACAATTTTTGTACAACTTTTTGAACTTCCCTTGCATACCCAGTAGTGGACTTGCTGGATTATCAGGTAGTTCTACTTTTAGTTTTTTAAGAAACCTCTGTATTGTTTCCATAATGACTGTAACTAATCTACATTCCCACCAACAAGAGTCCCCCTTTCTCCACATACTTGCAGCATTTGTTATTTTCTGTCTTTTTGACAATAGCCATTCTAATTGGAATGAGATATCTCTCATTTCAGTTTTGATTTGCACTTCCCTAGTAATTAGTGATGTTGAGTGTATTTTCATGTACCTGTTAGCCATTTGTATGTCTTCTTTGAAGAAATGTCTATTCAGTTCATTTGCCCATTTTTTGATTGGATTATTTGGGTTTTGTTTTTGTTTTTGTTTTTTTCATTGAGTTGAGTTTCTTGAATATTCTGGATATTAATCCCTTGTCAGATGCATAGTTTGCAAATATTTTCTCCTATTCTGCAGGTTGTCTCTTCACTCTGTTGATGTTTTCTTTGCTGTGCAGAAGCTTTTTAGTTTGAGGTAATATTTTCACATGTGTTGCCTGTGCTTTTGAGGTTTTCTTCATAAAGTGTTTGCCCCCCAATGTCCTGAAGTGTTTCTCATATGTTTTCTTATAGTATTTTCATGGTTTTGTGTCTTATATTTAAGTCTTCAATTCATTTTGTGTTGATTTTTTGTATATGATGAGAGATAGGGGGCTAATTTCATTCTTTTGCATCTGGCTATCCAGTTTTCTCAGCATGATTTATTGAAGAGGCTGTCCTTTCCCCAATGAATGTTCTTAGCATCTTTGTCAAACTCAATTGGCTGTAAATACATGGCTTTGTCTCTGGGTTCTCTATTCTGTTCCATTGGTCTGTCTGTCTGTTTTTACACCAGTACCATGCTATTTGGGTTACTATAGCTTTGTACTATATTTTGAAATCAGGTAGTGCAGTGCCTCCAGCTTTGTTCTTTTTGTTCAGGATTTCTTTGGCTATTCAGGGTCTTTTGAGGTTCTATACAAGTTTTAGGATTGTTTCTTCTATTGCTCTGAAGAATGTCACTGGTATTTTGATAGGGATTGCATTTGGTAGCATAGTCATTTTCACATATTAATTCTTCCAATCCATGAACCTGGAATGTCTTCCATTGCTTTGCAATCTCTTCAATTCCTTTCATCAGTGTTTTGTAGTTTTCCTTGTAGAGATCTTTCACCTCCTTGGTTAAATTAATTTCTAGGTATTTTATTTATTTATTTTGTAGCTATTGTATATGGATTGCTTTCTTGATCTCAGTTTCATTTTGCTCATTATTGGTGTAGAGAAAAGCTACTGATTTTTGTATGTTGATTTTGTATCCTGAAACTTTTCTGAATTTGTTTATCAGTTCTAAGAGGTTTTTGGTGAAGCTTTTAGGATTTTCTAGATATAAGATCTGCAAACAGAGACAATTTGACTTCCTCCTTCCCAACTTGTATGCCCTTTTTTTTCTCTTGCTTAATTTCTCTGACTAGGGCTTTCAGTACTATGCTGAGTAAGAGTGAAGAGAGTGGACATCCTTGTCTCATCGCAGTTCTTAAAGAAAGAGCTTTCAGCTTTTATCGATGCACTATGACATTAGCTGTGGGTTTGTAATGTCTCTTTTTCACTTCTGAGTTTAACTGAGTCTTTTCTCTTTTTTTCGTGGTTAGCCTAGCTAATGGTTTGTCAACTTTATTTTTAAAAAGAAAAAAAAGACCAACATTTTGTTTCGCCAGTCTTTTGTATTGTTTTTTCTTAGCCT
>NW_007769756.1:5745-6047 GCF_000696425.1 Galeopterus variegatus | reverse complement strand
TTTTTTTTTTACAAGTAATCTGAAGTTGGGTAAATAGTTGTTAGGATAAGTATCTTTAAAAATAAATGAAAAATTTAAGTCGATGTATAGGTTTACCCATTACTAAATGGGAAATATAAATTGAACCCATTTACTCAAATCAAATTTAATAAAATTAGATTTATATCTGATTTAATGTTACAATACAACATAATATAGCATAATATATAATAAATAACAAATATTTAATATATATTATTCCATATAATGTATAATACATATATTTACATTAGTATATTATATGAAATATAGTGTTATATTTA
>NW_007769756.1:0-203 GCF_000696425.1 Galeopterus variegatus | reverse complement strand
GCTGTACAAGCGTCCCCCTTGTTTTTGTAGAACCAAATCTATCTTAAATTTCAAGTAAAGCACCTTGAAAACAAGACACACACATACATGCACCTTCCTCCCCTGCCCCACCACATACACACATTTTTACCACTCAGTAACCTCTGAAGGTTTCTGATTTCTACTTTGGGGAAATATAAAGAAAATAGTTTCCCTTTCATTTA
>NW_007769755.1:5793-6047 GCF_000696425.1 Galeopterus variegatus | reverse complement strand
ACTGCAGCAGGGCCCATTAGGGGCTCTGGGCATGGGCGGGGGCAGTAAGACTGCCCTCCCCCATGCATGCATTCTTTGTCCTGCACATGCAGCCTCCTCTCTGACCCAGACTGGACCACGTGCAGCTCCCAGGACCAGCTCTGCCATGCTGCTCCCTCTGCCTGGATCACGGTCTTCTCTCTCCTGCCTCACTCCCTCCTGTCTTCCCTGACCCAAAGGAAGGGTTAGGGCTCCTCCCTGCACTCACTCAGCCT
>NW_007769755.1:0-426 GCF_000696425.1 Galeopterus variegatus | reverse complement strand
CCCTGGGGCCTGGAGCAGCCGAGGCCAGGGAAATTTGGGCACAAATGGGACTGTCTCAGCAGATGCTGGCTTCCACAGCCCAAGGCCCATCCTCCCCCACCCGGGTTGGATGGAGCACAGCCATGGTTCCCACAGTGACCCCCGGCCCTGGGGGCCTCTCACTGCCCATTCAGGCTGCTGATCACGCTGACCAGGGAAGATTTGTGAGTCCTTTAGTGCCACCGTCTAATGACCACATGAAATATGTATGCCAGGGTGAGGAGCAGAGGAAGAGCTTTTATTTTTCAGATGAATGAAGCAGAATAAGAAGAAGATGAAAAGCTGCTTCCTGCCCCAGCCAGAGTGGGGACGGCCAGTACTGACACCGGGGTTCTCGCTGGCGTGATCGGGCCAGCACCAGACTGCAGCAGGGCCCATTAGGGGCTC
>NW_007769754.1:5397-6047 GCF_000696425.1 Galeopterus variegatus | reverse complement strand
AAGATACAGAAAGACTAGGGAAAGGAAGGTAAGACAGAAAATGAGTGGGATTAGCAAAATAGGAAAGAGATTCACCTGGGATTTAAGCAAGAGGATCTAGGATAGCATGACAACCTGAATTCTCAGGGATCAATTAAAAGAACCACACCAACTGCTCTCTTTTTAGTAATGCTGCTGTCACTCTTTTGTGATCCCACAGCACTTTGTCTCTACTCTCTTATGTACCGTCACTATAAAAACAATGTATTACAAGTCTGTCTCTCATGCACTCACACAAAGCAGAGACTTGGTCCTAGTAATTTTGAGTCACTACAGAGCCTTCAAAGAGGAAACACCAAAGGCTCTTATTAAACATCTTTTAAAATGACAGAATAAGTGAATGGATGAATATGTAAACAAACGAAGAATGTGAATGAATGAAGAAAATAAAAGCTGCTTAAAAAATCAAATGGCCTGAATGAGTAGTCAAAATAACACCAATTCTCTACTCCAAAGGTAACTGCAAAAACTTATCAGAACCAATGCTAACAAAGAATCTTCTGGAGCTTTCTCCCACATTTACTAGACCCCTTCTTTGATTCAGCCTCAAATGTTTCTTTCATTTAGTTCTATTCAAAATGTTTCCACTTGGTTCTTCTTTAACTCTGTTT
>NW_007769754.1:0-200 GCF_000696425.1 Galeopterus variegatus | reverse complement strand
AAACTTCCTGATGATTTATAGAAAGTTACAACAAAACCAGAAACTGTCACTTGCCATCTCCATGCTGGGTGTTTTGACCTGTATGCAGGAAGAAGGCCTTGAAGCCTTTAAAGTCATAATAAGCAAAAGAGTTCAGATCGCACATGTGTTATATTCTGTTTAATTACAGCCCTTGCAAGGATCATACAAGAAACTGAACA
>NW_007769753.1:2792-6047 GCF_000696425.1 Galeopterus variegatus | reverse complement strand
AAAAAAAGTGCGGAAACCTCTGCCTGGCACCGGGCTGCCTACAAACAGATCTACATTTCTTCTGGTGGTGTTTTTTCATCATGACTCTGGAGACAGACTAAGTCAGTGTTCTCTCCAGATATATTTCATGAGTTGTTCACAAAGTTATAAATGAAAATGAGCTTTCACTGCTCAAAAGGGCCTAGGCAATTTAAGCTACCAAGAAATTAGAACAGGGGGCCTGTGCCATTATAAGTGCCTCCACTACAAGGAGGAGAAATATACGCCCCTAGTGCTCTCATTTTGTTTTCCCAAGCCTGGCTTTTGCACGTAGTAGGCCCTCCCATACAACACTATAAAAACCAACAGCAGCAGCAGATGGTGCAGAGGCACATCCCTGACTACTCATCTAAGGTAATCCCTTCCTGCCGCTCCTGAGATTTTCTAGTTCCAGACCCAGTTTTATTTTCTTCTATGCACTTGTACTTCCAGCAAGCATCTGTTTTGTTTACTGATGGGTGCCCACTGAACTGTGGACTCTTGAAGGTGCAAAGTCATGTCAATCCTGCTCACTGATGTGCTTCCAACCTCAGTGCCTAGACAAAAACCTGGTACACATAGGCACTCAATAAGTAGCTGTCCAGTAGATGGACGGTGCTCAATCTCAGATCCCTAAAATTAGGGTCCTCATCTTCTTTCTCACCTCACACCCTCCTGCTTCCTCCTCTCAGGATTGGGCAGCTCCAGCCATCCTGAGCTCCATCCCAGAGCCGTGAAGCCTCCTTGAATCATTATCTCAGCCCCCATCTGATTTCATATAAAAAATGAGTAATTATTTTCTTTTACATTTTTCTTAATAGAGCCATTATAATTGTATATGTTTATGGAATGCAATATGAAAACTGGGTACATTCATACTGCGTGCAGTGATCACATCAGGCTGCTTAGTATATCCATCACCTCAAACATTTATCACTTCTTTGTGTTAGAATATTCAACATCATTTTGACTAGTTATTCGAAGATGCACAATACTTCGTTGTTAACTGTAGTCTCCCTATATTGCTATAGAACGCTAGATCCCATTCTTCCTCTCTCTGTAATATTCTGTATCCACTGACCACCCTTTCCCCATCCCCTACTTCCCATTCCTCCCACCGGTCTTTAAAAGCCACTATTCTATTCTCTACTTCTATGAGATCTACTTTTTTAGCTTCCAGACTTGAGTGAGAACATGTGGTGTTTCTCTCTCTGTGACTGGGTTATTTCACTGAACATGATTTTCTCCAAGCTCATCCATGTTGCCACACATGGCAGAATTTCATTCTGTTTCATGGCTAAGTAATATTTCATTGTGTCTATATACAACATTTTCTTTAATCAATCATCTGTGGAAGGATATTTAGGTTGGTTCCAACTCTTGGCTATTGTAAATACAGCCACGATAAACATGGGAGAGTAGGTGTACCTTCAACTTGATTTCCATTCCTTTGGATATATACCCACTAGTGAGATTGCTGGAATATGGTAGTTCTATGTGTAGTTGTTTGAGAAATCTCCATACTGTTTTCCATAGTGGCTGTACTAATTTATTTCCCACCAATAATGTATAAGAGTTCCCCTTTTTCCACACCCTCACCAGCATTTGTGAGGTGTCTTTGTAATAACATTCATATTAACTGTGGTGAGATGAGATCTCATTGTGGTTTTGATCTGAATTTCTCTGATGATTAGCCATGTTAAGCATTTTTTATATACCTGTTTACCATTTGTAAGTTTTCTTTTGAAAAATCTTTGGTTGCTTTGCCCATTTTCAATCTGATTATTTGTTTTTCTTTTCTTTTTTTTTTTGTCTTTTTTCCGTGTCCGGCAATGGATCGCAACCCTCAGTGTCGCCCCCGTACCGGACCGGGACCGGCAACGGGATCGCAACCCTCGGTGTTGCCCCCGCGCCTCGCTCAGCCAGTGAGCGGGAACCGGTCTGTATGTGGGATCCAAACCCTCGGCGGGAGCGCTGCCACACTTCCCAAGCAGCGCACTAGCGCAGTGCGCCACCGGGCCGGCCTCTTGTTTTTCTTATACTGAGTTGTTTGTGTTCTTTGTATATTCTGGATATTAATCTCTTTTATTGGGTGCATAGTTTGCAAATATTCCCTCCTATTCTGCAGGTTGTCTATTCACTCTGTTGATTGTTTCCTTTGCTATGCAGAAGATTTTAGTTTGATATAATCCCATTTGTTAATTTTTGCTTTTGTTCACTGGCTTCTGAAGTATTATTCATAAAATCTTTACCCAAACATATGTCCTGAAGTTTTTCCCCTGTTTTCTTTTAGAAGCTTTATAGTTTGGTGTCTTACATTTAAGTCCTTAAGTTGAAGTCCATTTTGAGTTGATTTGGGTATATGGTGAAAGATATGGGTTTAGTTTTTTTCTTTTGCATATGGATCTCCAATTTTCCCAGCACATTTCTTGAAGAGATTGTCCCTTCTCCAATGTATGTTCTTGGCTCCTTTGTCAAAAATCAATTGGCTATAGGTCCATGGATTCATTTCTGAATTCTCTATTCTGTTCCATTGGTCTATATGTCTGTTTTTGTGCCAGTACCATGCTGTTTTGATTACTATCACTTTTAGTGTATTCTGAAGTCAAGGAGTATGATTCCCCTCACAGACACACTTTGATCTTTTTGCTCAGAATTGTTTTGGTTAGGGCCAGCCCAGTGGCGCACTGGAGAGTGCGCTGCTTGGGAGCGCGGCGGCGCTCCCGCCGAGGGTTCGGATCCCATGTGGAGACCGGTTCCCGCTCACTGGCTGAGCGCGGTGCGGGCGCAACACCGAGGGTTGCGATCCCATTACTGGTCAGTAAAAAAGACAAAAAGGAAAAAAAAAAGAATTGTTTTGGTTATTTGGGATCTTCTTGTTGTTCCATATAAATTTTTGTCTTTTTCCGTGTCCGGCAACGGGATTGCAACCCTCGGCGTTGCTCCCGCGCCTCGCTCAGCCAGTGAGCGGGAACCGGTCTCCACATGGGATCCGAACCCTAGGCGGGAGCGCCGCCGCGCTCCCAAGCAGCGCACTCTCCAGTGCGCCACCGGGCCGGCCCTAACCAAAACAATTCTTTTTTTTTTTTTTCCTTTATGTCTTTTTTACTGACCAGTAACAGGATCGCAACCCTCGGTGTTGCGCCCGCACCGCGCTCAGCCAGTGAGCGGGAACCGGTCTCCACATGGGATCCGAACCCTCGGCGGGAGCGCCGCCGCGCTCCCAAGCAGCGCACT
>NW_007769753.1:0-2316 GCF_000696425.1 Galeopterus variegatus | reverse complement strand
ACCCGGTCTGTATGTGCGCCCCGGCCCCTCGGGCGGGAGCGCCCACCGCGCTTCCCAAGTGGCGCACTTATCCAGTGCGCCACCGGGCCGGCCCCTAAATTTTTGAATTGTCTTTTATATTTCTGTGAAGTATGTCACTGTAGTTTGATGGGGATTGCATTGAATTTGTAGATTAATTTGGGCAGTATATTCATTTTGACGATATTGAATCTTCCAATTTATGAGCATGGGATGTCTTTCCATGTTTTCATGTCTTCTTTAATTTCTTTAATCAGTGTTCTATAGTTTTCATTGTAGAAATCTTTCACCTCCTTGGTAAAATTTGTTCCTAAATATTTCATTCTTTTTGTAGCTATTGTAAATGGGATAGCTTTCTTGATTTTTTTTTCCGCAAATTTATTGTTGGTGTATAGAAATGCTACTGATTTTTGTATGTTGATTCTGTATCCTGCCACTTTACCAAATTTGTATCTCAGGTAATTTGTGTCTTTGGCAGAGGCTTTAGGTTTCTCACTATATAAAATCATGTCATCTGCAAAGAGGAACAACTTGACTTTCTCCTTTCCACGTTGGATGCCCTTTATTTCTTTCTCTTGCCTGATTGCTCTGACAAGGATTTCCAGTACCAGGTTGTATGGAAGTGGTAAGAGTGGGCATCCTTGTCTTGTTCCAGTTCTATGGGAGAAAGCTTTTAGCTTTTCTGCATCCAGTAGGATGTTAATTTTGGGTTTGTCATATATAGCTTTTATTCCATCAAGATACTTTCCCTCTATACCTAATTTGCTAAGTATTTATTATGAAAGGATGCTGAATTTTGTCAAATGATTTTTCTGCATTTATTGAGACGATCATGTTCTTTTTTTCTTTCTACTGATGTGATGTATTAAGTTTACTTATTTGCCTATGTTGAACCATCCTTGCATCCCTGGGATAAGTCCTACTTAGTCATGGTGTATAATCTTTTTGATGTTCTGTTGGATTCAGTTTGGTAGTATTTTACTGAGGATTTTTGTATCTGGGTATAGTATTCTTGGCTGACAGGTTTTTTTTCTTTCAGTACTTTCAATATATTATCCCATTCTCTCCTGGCCTGTAGGGTTTCTGCTGAGAAATCTGCTATTAGTCTGATGGGGATCCTTTATAACTGACTTGACATTTTTCTGTTGCTATTTTTAGAATTCTTTTAGTCTTTGTTTTTTTATTCAGAATATTCATGAGATACAAAGGTAATTGTCACCACTTGTGCCCATGATGTGATGGCCAGATTCATACTGGGGGCATACCCATTACCAGAAATTACTTTTGTGCACTGTGTCCCCACCCAATTATCCTGCAACTCCCCTTCCCCTCTCCATTCCCCCCGCCAGCTTTGTAGCCTTAGGAATAGTCCCTCCCTCTGTAAGACCACCACAGTACTGTGGTCTTTCTTTCCTTCCTTCTTTCTCTCTTAGCTCTTACATATAAGTGAGCACATGTGGTATTTATCCCTCTGTGCTTTGCTTGTTTCACTCAACATAAGTTTCTCCAGGTTCATCGATGTCGTAAATGGGAGTATTTCATTCTTTTTTTATGGCAGAGTAGTATTCTATGGTGTATATATACCACAGTTTTCTTATCCAATCATCGATCAGTGGACATTTATGTTGGTTCCATATCTTAGCTATTGTAACAGAGCTGTGATGAACATGGGAGTGCAGGTTTCTCTTCGACATGATGATTTCCATTCCTCTGGGTATATACCCAAAGTGGGATTGCTGGATCATATGGAAGGTCTATCTGCAGTTGTTTGAGAAACCTCCATAATGTTTTCCATAGTGGTTGAACTAATTTACAGTCCCACCAACAGTGTAGGAGTGTTCCCTTCTCTCCACACCCTCGCCAGCATTTGTTATTCTCTGTCTTTTTTATTATATCCAGTCTAAATGGAGTGAGGTGGTATCTCAATGTGGATTAATTTGCATTTCCCTGACATTGAGCATTTTTCATATATCTGTTGGCCATTTGTATGTCTTCCTTTAAAAAATGTTTATTCAGTTCCTTTCCCATTTTTTAATTGAGTCATTTGGTTTTTTACTATATATAATTGCTTGAGTTCTATATATATTCTGGATATTAATCCCTTGTTGGATGCATAGTAGCAAAAATTTTCTCCCACTCTGTAGGTTGTTGTTTCACTGCGTTGATTGTTTCCTTTGCTGTGCAAAAGGTTTTTAGTTTGATATAGTCCCATTTGTTTATTTTTTTCTTTTCCTGCTTGTGGTTTTGGGCTCATGTTCATAAAGCCTGTGCCCAGACCTAATTGCTGAAGCATTTCAC
>NW_007769752.1:5791-6047 GCF_000696425.1 Galeopterus variegatus | reverse complement strand
AAATGTAATTAACAAACCTATGTTTGATCTTACTCATGTAAAAATAATTCTGGAATTCAAATTTAGATAGTAAAATACCCAAATGTTAACAGCAACCTCTGTGTTTGGACAGAAGGATTACATAGATCTCTACTATTATCTGGATTTTGTAATTTTCAGATTTTCTACATTGAACATGTATTGTTTTATATAGGCAGAAACATATTTCTAAAAGAAATAAAATGAAAACACCACCATTTCTACCGCTCCAGGAAGA
>NW_007769752.1:0-470 GCF_000696425.1 Galeopterus variegatus | reverse complement strand
AACTGAGGGTCTACTCTGTGCCAAGCACTATGCTATGCACTTGACATGTATTTTATTTTATAATCCAGATTTATGCCCATTTCATGGATAAAAAAATATGGAGGCTTTGGGGGCTTAAGTGACTTACCCCAATCATACAACTTGTCAGTGGTAGATGGACTAATTAATCCCTGGCTCTCTGACTTTAATCGTGGTACCAGCATGTGAAAAGTAGGCTAAAAAGAAAGAACAGCTGCCTTAGACTCAAGAGTCGATGATCAGAAGCAAGAGTTAGAAGTTAATGAGAAAGAAAGACCAATACAGACTGAAAGATGTTGAAATATCCAGGCAGCTGTTGTCTGGGTTACAAGAAGACTTATGATAAATACTGGATACTGATAATTTAAAAAACAAAATTAAGGTAGTATACAAATGTAATTAACAAACCTATGTTTGATCTTACTCATGTAAAAATAATTCTGGAATTCAAA
>NW_007769751.1:5755-6047 GCF_000696425.1 Galeopterus variegatus | reverse complement strand
GAGGGAGGGTGGTTTTGGTAAGGGGCAACATTAATCAACCGCAATGTATATCGACAAAATAAAATTTTTAAAAAAAAGAGTGTAGAAGAACTCCTAGAAATGAAAGACTAACTAAATGAAATAAAAAACAAAACAGAGAGTTGAGCAGCAGGCTAGAGCAAGTAGAAGGAAGAATTGGACCTAGAAGTTGGTCTTTTCAATATAACCCAGGTAGACAAAAAAAGGGAAAACTAATTTAAAATAATGAAGAAAATCTAAGAGAGATAGCAGACAACCTCAAGTGCTCTAACAT
>NW_007769751.1:0-452 GCF_000696425.1 Galeopterus variegatus | reverse complement strand
AGAATATACAAGGAACTGAAACAACTTTACAAGAAAAAAACAAGCAACCCAATTAAAAATGGGCCAAAGAGCTAAATAGGCATTTCTCAAAGGAAGATACAAGAATGGTGAACAGACACATGAAAAAATGCTCAACATCACTCAGCATTTGGGAAATGCAAATCAAAACCACAAGGAGATACCATCTCACTCCAGTTAGGATGGTTAATATCCAAAAGACTGTGAATGATAAATGCTGGCGAGGTTGTGGAGAAAAAGGAACCCTCCTACACTGTTGGTGGGACTGCAAAATGGTGCAACCTTTATGGAAAATGGTTTGGTGGTTCCTCAAACAATTGCAGATAGATCTACCATATGACCCAGCTATTTCACTGCTGGAAATATACCCAGTGGAATGGAAATCATCAAGTCGAAGGTATACCTGTTCCCCAGTGTTCATCGCAGCACTCTTT
>NW_007769750.1:5809-6047 GCF_000696425.1 Galeopterus variegatus | reverse complement strand
CAGTGTCTTTTCTTACTGATTGCTCATTTCTTTTTAGCACTGAGTAATATTTTTTTGCCTGTACATACCACAGTTTTATTCATTCACCCACTAAAGAACATCTTGGTTGTTTCCATGTTTTGGCAGTTATAAATAAACCTGCTGTAAACATCCATGTGCAGGCTTCTGTGTAGACATGTTTTCAACTCATTTGCTAAATACCAAGAACCATGATTGCTAGATCATATGATAAGAGTAT
>NW_007769750.1:0-482 GCF_000696425.1 Galeopterus variegatus | reverse complement strand
CCCCACATGTGTTGCCTCCCCCATTATCAACATCTTCCACAAGAGTGGTACATTTGTTACAGTTGCTGAACTTACTTTCACACATTATTATCACTCAAAGCCCATCGTTTACATGAAAGTTTATTTTTTGGTTTTTACATTCTATAGGCTTCAACAAATGTATTATGTCACATATTCACCATTATAGTATCATATAGAGTAATTTCACTGCAATACAAATCCTCTGTGCTCCACTTATTCACCTCTCTCTCCGCACTAAACCCTAGCAACCACTGATCTTTTTACTGTATCCATAGTATTGCCTTTTCCAAAATGTCTTATAGTCGGAATTGTACATTATGTAGCTACATACATACTGCATCATTCCTGATAGGCTTTCAGATAGATTTCTTTTGAATAGTGATATGCATTTAAGTTTCCTCAGTGTCTTTTCTTACTGATTGCTCATTTCTTTTTAGCACTGAGTAATATTTTTTTGCCTG
>NW_007769749.1:0-384 GCF_000696425.1 Galeopterus variegatus | reverse complement strand
TCCCTACCAAACAACCAAGTAACTCCATGGATCCACATTTCCAGGTTAAAACCCTGCTTCCTGGCTTCACCAGCAGATTCCACAGAACCTATGCGTACCTTGCAAGTTCAAGACACACCCTTTCAAGAAACTGAAACGTTTGCCTGCACTCCTAATCCTTCTAACCCCCTCAAACTCCGTTTATCCCAACTCCCAAGTCTCCCTCCATTACAGGAACAATGACCACTCCCGTTAACGTTATCCTGTTTCTCTTACTGTGCCTAGTAGGTGCTTCTAAATCCCCGTACGTTTGGCGGTTCACGGTGAGAGAAACTCTTACAGGGAAACAAGGTAAACAAGGTAAAACCACACTACTCCCTTCCACGGCGGACTGTTCTCCAGCTG
>NW_007769748.1:5739-6047 GCF_000696425.1 Galeopterus variegatus | reverse complement strand
GCAGTTCAGAAATGGCCACAGTGAGGGAGAGGATGCTCTCGAGTTCTGCAGCTGCAAAGTTCGTTGCTGAAAGGAGATTTAGAGTCAGGGAGGGCAGACGCGTGCCTTCTTCTCTCTGGAGACACCTCGATTCTTACTCTCAGCCCATCTCCTTCATGTGACTTCAGTCTCTTCCCCTGTTCACTTTTCCTGCTCTCGCAGATCACACAGCTGAGCCGTGCTGTAGTCGACTGCACACTCCAGCAGGCCTGGGTTGACTCCCGGCCTCCCACTTTCTAGCTGTGTGACCTTTGCTCTCTGAGCTTTAG
>NW_007769748.1:0-436 GCF_000696425.1 Galeopterus variegatus | reverse complement strand
GCAATAAGTACTGTTTCTTTACAAATTACCCAGTTTCAGGTATTCTGTTATAAGCAACAGAAATGGACTGATACAGCATGCAATTGCCATGATAGACTAGGGTCCTTGTGGGGACCAAATGCACTGAGCAGTTTCTCATTTGCAATTGCCTAATCTAAGTGGCTTCTTTTATAAGCACATTTTCCAGCCTGCCTTCCCCTTCTCTCCTCAGATTCTTCAGGAGTCCACCAAGATGGGGGAAGGAGGTGTCAGAGATTTTAGGGGATGTTGGCTATTGGTTGGTCTTTCTGACCTGCCTCTTGACCAAATCCCATAATGTTCAGAGAAAATTCAGAAATCCCCCAAATAACTTGTGTCATTTTCTTGGTTTTCTATTTTAGTCCTAAAGGCCACAGATACCATATTGTATGATATTATTATTATTATTATTATTATT
>NW_007769747.1:5778-6047 GCF_000696425.1 Galeopterus variegatus | reverse complement strand
AATATACAACATAATATATATCATGATCATCCCCTCCACATATAGATTTAACTTATTCTTTTCATTAGCTTCATCATATGCCATCATATGAATGCAGATTTCTTTATGATGGGATATTCAGTGTTCCTTATCTCCCCCCCCCCACCTCAAACTAAGCAAAGAATCTTTCTACCTATAGTCTCACATCCTGGTACTTTTATTTTGTAACCTAGAGCTTGGATTCCTAGAAATAGGATTAGTGGTTCAGTCAGAGGATATAAGCATCATTT
>NW_007769747.1:0-2128 GCF_000696425.1 Galeopterus variegatus | reverse complement strand
TAGTGCAATGTGTTGGGGAAACAGACTTTCCAGGCTTCCTGTTTAAATCTCTCCAAGGAAAGATATTTACAAATACACCAGACTGGTATGAGTCACTCAAAATGCTTGGGTGTTTTCAGTTCCTTTTTAAAGGCCAACAAGCCCAATCCCCTCGAGAACTGCCTTTGGGAAGGGATGAGCATTGTCAGGGATTCTACCCTCATTTTACCTGGTGGTCCATGTAACCAAATAATTATTCCAGAAACTGCACTCCAGGCCAGCTCTTTGACATATGCCTTCCCCTTCACCTCTCTTTCTACCTCGTCCTCATGATGGTGCCCTCCTGAGCCCACCCAGGCCAGCTTCTGACACCCCTACCACCTCCAACTGAGAACAGTAATTTATTGTTCTTTTACAAGACAAAAATCCACTTTACTACTCCCCTTCCTTAGAGCAGAAAACCCAGAGTTATTAAATAATGATAACCCAAAGCTGTACAGTGTAAATTATTTAACATTTCCTCTGGAAGGCAGACAACAAAATTACCCAAAGCCAACAAAATTCTTTAGAGAACAAAGGCCAGCTCTGACAAACGTGGGGACAGAACTTTACATATTCCCAGGTAACTCTCTGTAACCTACATATGGGGCAGCCCATTCCTTACTAGTAAATATCCACTTCCAGATGGCAGCACAGGTGAGCTTGCCAAGAAATTCTCAGTTACTTGGAAGCAAAGAACCTGTTATGGAAGGTTGGAGGTCTAAGGCAGGGTCTCCAGGAGTTATTTTTGAGGTTGCTCATATTCCAGAAGCCCCATCTTCTTTGACAGCCTCCGGAAGTCATAGAATGACCCAACTGCCTGAAGGACTGGGGAAGACCCCTGTGTCCAAATGTCCAATGCCCCAGTGTCCAAATGCGAGCATGTTTTCTGGTGTGCATGCACACAGAAGCTCATCACTACATTTCCTTTGAACAAAACCAGGGTTGAAAAATCAGGACTATAATTGTATAGGTTTTCTTAAAGATAATAGACTATTTTTCAGAACAGCTTTTGATTTACAGAACATTTGAGGAAATAGTACATAGAGTTTCCATATTCCCTGACACCCAGTGTCCCCTATTATTAACGTCTTATTATTAGCATGTTACATTTGTTACAATTAATGAACCAGTATTGATATATTATTATTAACTGAAGTCTGCACTTTATTCGAGTTTCCTAAATTTTAACCTTAGGGTGGGAAGATGGACTGAGCAGGTGTGAGGAGGTGGTGACCACCCTCAGTTCTTCTCCCTACATGCTGATCATGGTGGCTGACACTTCTCCATCGGAGGTTGACTTAGCAGGGATCGTTTCTTCTATTAGATTTTTGGTTTTCAGTTTAAAATGGAAAATTTTTAAAAATTTTTCTTCCTGAATGCTTATTATGTGAGTCAAATAATTTAGAGAAATAAAGAAGAGTATTTACATCTTCCCCCATCTCCTGAACCACACAGTTAAACCTGGCCACCTGGTGCCCCTGTCCTGAGCCCTCTGCGTTAGAGTGCCGAGTCTCACCTGTGGACCAAAGAGTCATCAGGGCCAAGGAGATGGGTGCACCTGGGGTCTGTGACGCTCCTAGGCCACAACCCAGGTACTCAGGACACAAGAATTTCCTGCCCCAAATGGCCTCAAGCCCTCTTCCAGGGCTAACGTGGACCTCCTCTTGGGCCTGTCTTCCCAAAGGCAGACTGGTCCAGGGTGAGTGCACCCCCAGATCCAGGAGCATTTGTGGGGGGTGGATGGAGATGAGATGGGCAGGGTGAGGTGTCATACATGTGCGCAAGGTCTCTGCAGGTAAAGAGCAGGGGAGCAGATGAGGCCAAGCTTTCATCTGTCCTCTGGCCTTAGGCCTACCACCCACTTCAGCATGAAACGCCAGCCTGCCTCCCCCACTGCCGCAGCACCCTCCCGAGGGGACAGTGGTAATGGTTTGTATGTAACCTTCACACCTTTCTCTGCAGGTTCATAAACATGTAGAGATATAAACACATGTGGAAGGGATTTCCTTTCTCTTTCTCTAACACTTTTTATAAGAATAATAGCCCAATATACAACATAATATATATCATGATCATCCCCTCCACATATAGATTTAACTTATTCTTT
>NW_007769746.1:5691-6048 GCF_000696425.1 Galeopterus variegatus | reverse complement strand
CATTTTGAATTTTATGTGTTAAAACCTTGTGGAAGTTTGTGATGTCATCGTTATCGTCGTGTTTGTTGTTGCTGTCGTTGCTTTATATTTACAATTTTAGTAGTAGTAGCAGCAGCAGCAGCAACAGCATTAATTTTTACCTGTTTAACTGTTAACCTAGTTATTTTGCATTTTACTAGATTTTTAATCCTGACAAAGTGTAAAATGTATAAAATATTTACTATGTGGCCCTTCCTTCCTTCCTTCCTTCCTTCCTACCTACCTACCTACCTACCTAGGGGGGTGGGGGTGGGGGATTGAGGAAGAAGTTTGTGAGTCCCTGAAATAAAGTATTATCATCGTCTGCATTTTACAGTG
>NW_007769746.1:0-227 GCF_000696425.1 Galeopterus variegatus | reverse complement strand
GAGCCTCCACGCACAGTCCACAAGGAACAACCGCAGGAGGCCAGAATATCTTCAAGGTGGAGACAAGTAACTCCGTAGAACCCGAGGAGAAATCCTTCCCCGTGTGTGTCAGAACCAACGGTGGTAAAAACCTGCCATCAGTGTGGACGGCAGGGAACAGTCACTTTGAATGCCAGCCAATGAAGTGAAGCCAAAGGACATCCATTCTTCTCATTCTTAGACCCACA
>NW_007769745.1:5653-6048 GCF_000696425.1 Galeopterus variegatus | reverse complement strand
TTGCTTCCTGTGCAGGTAGCGCTTGCTAAGTGCAACTGGGGAGAAAATATAAGGTATCTCCATTGACATCAAGGAATGTATCACCTGCTTCCTGATGAAAAGCAAGAGCACTGGAGTAAGAGCCACCTGGTCTCCCATCCATCAGGGTTGTCATGGACAGTCACAGAGGTGTGCACTGCACAACTCCAGGAAGCGCCATTTCACAAAGGCAACAACGAGAAGTCGAGGTTGTAATCTTGGCATGGCTAGGCTATCAGAACCTCAGCAAGTTACTAAACCAATCTCCTAAAATGGTTATGACAATTGAGAGATTAGACATGAAAAAGGTTAAACGAGATAGTGCCCAACATCTAACAAGTGGTCAATCAACATCAGCTCAACAGATTGTCATCTAA
>NW_007769745.1:0-272 GCF_000696425.1 Galeopterus variegatus | reverse complement strand
ACACCCCCCCCTTTACCCTCCTCAGCTCAGCAATTCGTGGGTAGGCTCAACGTGCCAATGCCCTTGCTCACAGCAAACAGCTCCGGGAATGCACACTGGGGAACTGGGGAACTGGGGAGCTGGGGTGGGGGGCGGAAAATTTCACTCTTTACCTAGATGTAGGAGATCTAAGTGTTTGGGAAAAATTAACCAACCAAAAATTATCTTTTAATTGCTTCCTGTGCAGGTAGCGCTTGCTAAGTGCAACTGGGGAGAAAATATAAGGTATCTCC
>NW_007769744.1:5808-6048 GCF_000696425.1 Galeopterus variegatus | reverse complement strand
GGTCACAAGCATTCTTCGCTTGGATAAATACCTCATCCTGCAGCATTACTTCCTCTTAATATGAAGAATGTCTTGTCCACATCTTATTTTTTTTTTTTCTTGGATTGGGTTTGATTTCTTTCAGGATTTGGGTTTGTGGACAGGGGCTAATTTGCTTGTGTGGTTCAGAAAGTGGGACACTTTGGGTAACTTCTGAAGAGCATCAAGGAAAGCCTTGATTCCTGGTTACTGATTCTCTCC
>NW_007769744.1:0-311 GCF_000696425.1 Galeopterus variegatus | reverse complement strand
GATAGACTAATGGAAATCAGAGGGGATTCAGAGACTGGGGAGGGATGGTGGGGGTCCTGCAGTGTATAGGGGGGTACTAAGGTGCATTCTTAGGAGGAAGTGTAGCAATAGTCTCTCAGCCTGGGGAACATCGCTGACAAAGGTTAGATAAGGAAACAAGACAAAGCTTTCTTTAATTCCTAAAAGGGCTCTTCCCAATGTCCCCAATTTTCAATTTTCCTTCACAAATTGAGAAATTTTATAAAGTCGAGGTCACAAGCATTCTTCGCTTGGATAAATACCTCATCCTGCAGCATTACTTCCTCTTAATA
>NW_007769743.1:5746-6048 GCF_000696425.1 Galeopterus variegatus | reverse complement strand
GGTATCAGTTCCTTTTTGAAGGTTTGGTAGAATTCTGCAGTGAACCCATCCAATCCTTGACTTTTCTTTGTTTGGAGCCTTTGGATAACAGCTTCAGTCTCTCTTATTGTCTGTTCAGGTTTCCATATCTTCTTGACTCAGATTTGGTAGTTTGCATGGGTTCAGAAATTTATCCATTTCCTCCAGATTTTCAAATTTGTTGGCATATAGTTGTTCATAGTAGTCTCCAATGATTCATTGCATTTCTGAGATATCAGTTATAATATCACCTTTTTCATTTCTAATTTTTGTTATTTGGGTCT
>NW_007769743.1:0-213 GCF_000696425.1 Galeopterus variegatus | reverse complement strand
TGCAATGAACATGGGAGTGCAGATGTCTCTTCTACATACTGATTCCGTTTCCTTTGGGGATAAAGTAGTTCTCCCTTATCCTTGGGGGATATGTTCCAAGACCCCTTGTGGATGCCTGAAAGTGTGGATAGTACCAAACCCTATATGTCCTATCCTTTTTCCTATACATATGTACCTATGCTAAAGTTTAATTTATATATGAGGCATAGTAAG
>NW_007769742.1:5808-6048 GCF_000696425.1 Galeopterus variegatus | reverse complement strand
ATACTCTATTCCCCACACAATCACTCTACCCTTTGAGGGTTTTTTTGTCAACCTATTTGTGTTTGGTTTGCACAGATTTCAAGAGGTACAGACAATCTGTCAAGGAGATCAGACAGGACTCTGAGAGAGAGTGACGGATAATAGAGTATGCGAGAGACATTAGGAAAAACAGAACCTATGGAAGTCTTTGGCTAGTCTATGCTACGTACTGGGGTAAGTACCTCGTCTTCGTCAGCCTCA
>NW_007769742.1:0-416 GCF_000696425.1 Galeopterus variegatus | reverse complement strand
AAAAAAAAAAAAAAGATTTTACAATTACTGCTGCTGTGGGGCTCAATGCTAACCAAAACCCACTTTCTCAATAATCAGATGATTCCAGAGAATAACTATAAGGGATTAAACTGACAAAGTCTGGAAGAAGCTTTTCCAGGGTTTCTATAACATGTCATTTTGATGAACAGCATTTATGAGAATCCACAGTTTCAGTGGGCCTGGGTAGAAACATTTCATGTGCTCTTACTGGAGTGTGTTCTTACCACTTTAGGAACAGTAAATCCGTTTGTGCTGTTTTGGTTTAACACAATTTTAGCACCTAAACATTAAGAGCGAAAGTGGGAAGAATGAATTCAGAAAACAGCATGGTAAAATACTCTATTCCCCACACAATCACTCTACCCTTTGAGGGTTTTTTTGTCAACCTATTTGTG
>NW_007769741.1:5428-6048 GCF_000696425.1 Galeopterus variegatus | reverse complement strand
ATCAGACCAAGCCCTTCGATCTAACTTAAGTAATCACAACAAGCTGATCGATCTACGTAAAATCATCAGACCAAGCACATAGATGTAAGAAACCTCATCAGACCTAGCACATCGATCTAAGTAAACTCATCAGACCGAGCTCATCGATCCAAGTAAACTCATCAGACCAAGCACATTGATCTATGTAAACTCATCAGACCGAGCTCATCGATCCAAGTAAACTCATCAGACCAAGCACATTGATCTATGTAAACTCATCAGACCGAGCTCATCGATGTAAATAAACTCAGCAGACTGAGCTCATCGATGTAAGTAAACTCATCAGACCAAGCTCATCGATGTAAGTAAGCTCATAAGACCAAGCTCAACGATCCAAATAAACTCATCAGAGCAAGCAAATGTATCTAAATAAACTCATCATACCAAGCCCTTTGATCTAAGTAATCTCATCACACCAAGCTCATCGATCTAAGTAAACTCATGAGACGAAGCACATCGATCTCAGTAAACTCATCAGACTGAGATCATCTATCTACTTTAACTCATCAGACCACGATGTTCGATCTAAGTAAAATCATCAGAACAAGCACATTGATCAAAGTAAACTCATCAGACCAAGC
>NW_007769741.1:0-324 GCF_000696425.1 Galeopterus variegatus | reverse complement strand
TAAACTCATCATACCAAGCTAATCGATCTAGCAAAAATAATCAGACCAAGCTAATCGATTTAGGAAGTACAATCAGATAAAGCTAATCGATCTAGGAAAACTAATCAGACCAAGTTTATCAATCTAGGAAAAATAATCAGAGCAAGCTAATCATTCTAAGTTTACTCATCAGACAGAGCTAATTGATCTAAGTAAACTCATGAGACCAAGCTCATCGATCTAAGTAAACTCATCAGAACAATCACATCGATTTAAGTAAACTCATCAGACCAAGCCCTTCGATCTAACTTAAGTAATCACAACAAGCTGATCGATCTACGTAAA
>NW_007769740.1:11825-12041 GCF_000696425.1 Galeopterus variegatus | reverse complement strand
GATCTTGTGTTTCTCTGCTGATTCTTTGCCTAAATATTCTGTCCAATATTGAGAGTGGAGTTTTTAGGTCCCCTGCTATTGTGGTATTAGTGTTTGCTTTACAATCTGGCTGCTCCAATGTCAGGTTCATATATATTTATTATTATGTCTTCTTAATGAGTAAATCCTTTTATCATTATATAGTGGCCTTCTTTATCTCTTTTTATAGTTTTTGGT
>NW_007769740.1:5993-6206 GCF_000696425.1 Galeopterus variegatus | reverse complement strand
TAATCTTGTAACAATAATATATCATATAATAATATAATGCCCTAGATCCCTGTTTCATAAATGAATAGATTCAAATTTTATTTAAATTATCTGTACTTTTAGATATTGGTTCTTATTTTGAATTTTGTAATATGTAGCCTCACTTGTATAAGTGAATATAACTCATATTTAAATTTCCTTTCTCTTTTTCTCCCTTTATTAGTCAGAGTTCTT
>NW_007769740.1:0-332 GCF_000696425.1 Galeopterus variegatus | reverse complement strand
TATTAGTCCTAATTTCTCTAGTAAGCTACCCTATGCATTGCTATCTAAAAGCACTAGAAAACACTAAATATGAAATAATAAAATTGTAGTTGGAACAACTTAGGAGGCAAAGATGTAGAGAGATGTCTGGAAATTATTACAGGATTTGTCTCTGAGTGGAAGAGTAAGATTATATGATCCTTATTTATTGTCTTTCCTCTTTTGCTTGTCTGTACTTTCTTTTTTTCTTCAATGATCATGACATTTTATTTTTTAGTAGACAAGAATAAAGAAAATAGGCATAAAAGAAATTTCAAGGAATATAATATGGGAAATTCCTTTAATAAAAAAAA
>NW_007769739.1:5736-6048 GCF_000696425.1 Galeopterus variegatus | reverse complement strand
CCTGCCTTACCTCCTGCTCCCTGGAATCCCTTCCCAAATTGGCTACCTGGACACAGACCTAATGGGAGAGTCAGACCATAAACAAATAGTACAATACCATGTCAGTAGTAATAGATGCTTTAAGGGAAAGGAAAAGGGTAGGGGGTAGTGATGAGGGGCTGTTTTGCTCAAGGTGGTCAGCAAAGGTTTCAGGAGATGACATTTGAACAGAATGAAGGGAGGGAAGAAACCAACTGGATATCTGGAGGGAGAGTTCCAAGCAGAGGAATGGCATGTGCAAAGGCCAGGAGGTGGGAAGAAGCTTGGTGAGCT
>NW_007769739.1:0-795 GCF_000696425.1 Galeopterus variegatus | reverse complement strand
ACACTGAGGGTTGCGATCCGTTGCCGGACATGGAAAAAGACAAAAAAAAAAAAAAAGAGTACACATGCTATAGGATTAAATAACAAGGCCCATCAAGCACTCAGCAGAGTGGCACATGGAAAGAGCTCGGTACATTACCTGTGATTTTTATCACTGATATTTTTACTTAGAGGTGCAAGTGCTTTGCAAATCAACTATGCAGTTAACTCCTGATCATCCTCCAGATTTCAGCTTTAGGGCCATCTCCTCCAAAAAGTCCTCTCGTTCCCCCCTCCCCCTCAGACTAACTAGGCTCCTGCTACAGACGGATCCCCTGGCAACCTGAACTTACCCCATCATAACCCACAACTCACTTTATTTTCTTAACTTGTTACTACTTGCCTTTTCCCCCACTAGACTGCGGCACCATTCATTCAACAAATATTGAGTGTTCAGTGTGTGCTGGGAAAGAGTGGTGGAGACATCCTCACGGGGTCCCTGTATCAGACTCAGCATCCCACCTCTTTGTCCAGCTGTTGCTGCAGCAAGCACTTTTGCATGGGTTTCAACCAGCTGTGCACAGGTCTCACCTCAGGCCTGAGACTCTTGCTTTCTGCCCCAGGGCTTCTCTGACACATGCAAAACCCAGAAGTGCAGGGGAGTTAAAAACCTGTGGGGCTACCCTTGGCCACAGGAGTGAGTAGCTGAGGTATACAGGCTTTTCCCTTTTCCCCTGACAGTTCTGAGCCACCGTCATAGTCTCCTTAGAAGACTCTGGGAGGTGCTCAATCCAAGAACAGCCTTGCATTGCCCTTC
>NW_007769738.1:5674-6048 GCF_000696425.1 Galeopterus variegatus | reverse complement strand
GATTTAAGATAAGGAGACATAATATACAAGGTAGTGTAACTAAAAGAGAAAAATGACGATCCATAAATTAACCAAGTGAGTCTGGAAAGAGAGTAGAAAGAAATGTCCTAGTGATCTTCACAGCCTTGGTGCAGGTGAGTCAAATTCAGCTCTGAGTTTCTCAGCAGCCAGCAGAAAAAATACCCTGCCAGAAGGGAGTTGTGAAATAGCAATTGCAGATAACTGTTTCCTAGCTCTGGACCGAAAAAGGGATGTTATGCTCTGACAAGACCAACCAGCAAGGTGTTGTACTGACCATAGACCTTAGTGTTCATTGCTTACAAAGTGCTTTCACGTGCATTATCCTCCTCCTTTCAACCCTTGTAGTGATGTTG
>NW_007769738.1:0-361 GCF_000696425.1 Galeopterus variegatus | reverse complement strand
GAATCCCAGTAACAGGGACCTGTGTGTCCACTTAATGCCTTTGTGCCTGAAAGAATGAGTCGTGAATTTCAGATGCAATTAGCATTTGCATCGCCGTTTTCGTAAGCCAGTCGTGGTGCTCGGCGGCTTCCAACACAATACATCCCAAGTGTGACTGTACTTACCATAACCCAGCTAAGTCACAAACGTAAGAATTTTCTAAGTAGACACAACAGAAGCATGCAAAATGCTTGCAAGGGGGCTGTGTTTCTATGTGTGCGCAACATGCACCTAATTGTACCCTGCTGGGTCTCAAAAAAAGATTTAAGATAAGGAGACATAATATACAAGGTAGTGTAACTAAAAGAGAAAAATGACGATC
>NW_007769737.1:5732-6048 GCF_000696425.1 Galeopterus variegatus | reverse complement strand
CCCCTCCCAGCACTGGCCACTGTGGCTGCATTTGGGACATTTCTGCGCTTCGTTCTGTGTGGGTGGGACTAGACCTCCCTCTGCCAGTCGGCTGGTGGGTAGTTTGGGGTAGAAAGCAGCCCCCGCTTCCAGGCCAGCCGGGGGAAGCACAGCCCCGGCCTCCCTTCTCCACCTCTCAGCCTAGTGCAGGCCCTGAGGGCATCAGGTGTTGCAGAAGGGTGCTGACACACACCCCGTGACCGTGACCGTCAGCCGTGCGTCAGGCCTTCCCGGGTTCTTCTAGCTGTGGAAGGAACATAAACTCATGGCCCCAGAT
>NW_007769737.1:0-243 GCF_000696425.1 Galeopterus variegatus | reverse complement strand
TTTCTTTTCCCTTTTTCTCCACATTCTGTGAGACTTTCTCTTGTTTTGCATTTACTTCAGTAATCTGATTTTGTGGATAATACAGCTTGCACTTTCTTCCTATTAACTCCCTCGACTCCCTGATGCTTTTCGAGCTCTCTGCCCATCCCTTCTATATCACTGAAGATAGTTTGTTAATCTCCCTTGTTATACAATTCCTAAGCCTTTCTATAGCTTCTATTTCTGGTGCTATATCCATCTCAA
>NW_007769736.1:5847-6049 GCF_000696425.1 Galeopterus variegatus | reverse complement strand
CATCTGTCATGATTTGGTGGCTGGGGACCTAGACAAGTGGACTAGGCCCAGCACAGTTACAGTGTTTCACTACATTGATCATGTGTTACTAACATCCGATTCTCTTGCAAATTTAACCCAGGCAGCTCCAATGATGTTAAGTCATTTGGAACAATGTGAGTGGGCTGCGAACACAGAAAAAGTGCAAGGACCTTGGCTGTCA
>NW_007769736.1:0-735 GCF_000696425.1 Galeopterus variegatus | reverse complement strand
GAATTTCCACAGGCCAAAGTTTGTATAGATGGCTATAGAGGAAATACAAAAGGTCAAAGCTGTGCCATTGCCATTGGGCATAGGAAGATTACCTCCTCATGTATATAGTACATATATATATGTATATGTAGCTGAATACATCTTGGGTATGGATGTACTTTATGGTTTGCACCTGCAAACAACAGTTGGAGAGCTTCGGCTATGAACACAGACAGTAAAGCCTGTGTTATGAGGATATGCTAAACACGACCCACAGGTGTTACCCAAGCCAAGCCATGTAGTTAATATAAAGCAGTATCGCCTACCAGGAGGACATGCAGAGATAGGTGTCACTATATTGGAAGTAGAGAAAGTTGGCATTATTTGTCTGGCTCATAGCCCATTTAATGCTCCAGTACGGCCAGTGAAAAAGCCTGATGGTACCTGGAGAATGACTGTAGGTTATCGAGAACTGAACGAAGTAGTGCTTCCTTTGCATGCAGCTGTGCCTTCAGTTCATGACTCGATGGATCAGCTGATGACTCAGCTGGAAACTTATCATTATGTATTGGACCTTGCAAATGCTCTTTTCTGTATTTCAATCTCAGCTGATAGCCAAGGTCAGTTCATCTTCACCTTGGAAGGAAGACTGTAGACCTTTCAAGTATTGTCCCAGGGTTATTGCATAGCCCTACCATCTGTCATGATTTGGTGGCTGGGGACCTAGACAAGTGGACTAGGCCCAGCACAGTTACA
>NW_007769735.1:0-775 GCF_000696425.1 Galeopterus variegatus | reverse complement strand
CTCATCTTTCTTGATCTCTCGGTGGCTTGTGGCAGAGCTGACTGCTCCATCTTGAAAGTACGCTGTCCTCAGCTTCTGTGACTCCACCCCTCCTTGGCTTTCCTCTTGTTTTTCTGGTCGTTCCTTCCCAGTTCCCTCTGTTCTTCCTCTTCTACTTGACTTCTATGTGTTAGAGCGGCTCAAGGATTGATCCTAGGTGACATCACCCACCATACCCATAGTTTCAATTGTGAACCACCTACACATCAATGACCCTCAAAGTTAAATCTCCAGCTCACACCTCTCTTTTGAGCTCTGCACCTGTATTCTGCAAGGACCATTTTGCATCTCCTTCTGGATGCCCCTAAGGCATCTCAAACAACTCAGTCATAACTAAGGGTGGATCTTCCCCACCAAGACTTGTCTCCCCCCTCCCCCCATCCAGCGTTTCCCCTCTCAGGAAATGGTGCTACTCTCTCTTCAGCAGTCAAGGTAGAAACTAGGGGGTCATTCTTAATGCTTCCTCTCCCTCACCCCCTATATCCAATCCATCACCAAGTCACGTTGATTCTATCTCCTGGGAAGTCTCTAGAATCTTTCCACTTGTCTCCATCTCCACTGCCGTTGCCTTGGTCTACCCACTATTACCGCTTGCCTGGCTGACTGCAGCGGCCTCCTACCCCGGCTCCCTGCCTCTACTTTACCCTGTCTCTTCTCTACTCTAGTTAGAATGCCCTTGAAACACAAATCAGATCACGTTACTCCCTTGCTTAAATCCTTTCACAGGCTTCCCCTG
>NW_007769734.1:0-6049 GCF_000696425.1 Galeopterus variegatus | reverse complement strand
TTCTACCCCACCTCCGGGAGAGGGAGATGGAGAGAGGCAGAAGCAGAACGAGAGCAGCCCCTGGGGACTGAAATGCCTGCTCCTAATCCCAGTTTATGTGCTGAGAGCTAAAGCCAGAGACATACAGGATGGACCATAAATCTATTTTTTAAAGGTGTTTCTGGATGCACACACCTGCCCCAGCCAGCTCCTAGCAGCCTTCAGTTGCATGGCTTTTAAAACTGAGAAGAGTGGCAGGGAAGCACAGTATTATTTATGGCCTCACCCAGTGCAGCCAACAGCTTATTAGCATCTTGCTATAATATCAGGGTAGGAAGAAATGGATGGCTGTCTGGGGATGGGGCCACCATTTCCAACATTCCTCCTCATCAAGAGGGCCCCGTCCCCAGCCAGGGCCATCCATAACAGCCCCCAAAGACATCTGCAGAAAACCCAACCACCCAAGAGGGTAAGTCCCATGGGACTGAGACCGAGGAAGGAGAAGGTAGGGAAGCCTACCGGGACAGCGCAGTCATGACAACCAGCCAATTTAAGAATGAATCAACAACCGACATATATGTGGCAGGCCCAGCACATGCTGCAAATGCACAGTTTCTGCCTCCTATGCCCCAGCTGAAGAGGCAAACTGAAACAGACGTTTAATCCAAAGGTCAAAAACAGTGGCTGATTGTGGCAGAAGGAGGTGCTACATAAGAGGAATAGAGAAATTGCCATTTGGCCAAAAATCTTTAACGAATGAAACAGGCCTTACAGGATGGAAAAGTTTTTAAAAAGTAGAGAAGACTTTGGGAAGGCGACACGCAAGGGGGACAGCTGAGTTAAGGCTTTGGGATTTCATGTGGTTGGCAGTGCCTGGGGTCTGAAATTAAAGAAGGAGCAAGCAAGCTGGGCATCCCCAGACTGGCAAGGCGGTGCAGCCCCTCGTCCTGTCCTGTGACGCAGCATTCCTTCCTTCGTGGGCCAGAAAATGCAGGCAGATGAATGCTCCTTCCTAGCTCTCTCCCCTATTCCTCCTTCCCCCCTGAGAAAAAAATATTTAAGAGAAACACTCTCTAGATGGCTGAAATTTCCCCCTCGCTAGCCCAATTTAGTTACTTATCAGAATGCTTCAGCGAGGTTATTTTCAGACTTCCACATAAAATAGTAATACTTAGCACTTCCAATTCATCTCCCTAGCAGTTTTCAAGTGTCAGCTCATTAATCCTCACTGCCCTTGAGAAGCACTGCTTTGCCCCATCTCTCAGACTAGGAAGACAGAGGCAGGACTGCCCAGGACCCCCACTGACTTCTGCAATGATTCAATGCCCATCTGACTCAGGGGGACGCTCACCTGGACCCCAGGAAATGTTTCCCATTGACAATGACACTGTACTTAGGACTCTGTTCTAATGGATGGGTCCAGGGAACAGCCCTGTGGCCCCTGACAACTGCTGCATCTACAGGAACACTGAGAACACGGCTCCTCTGGCACTCTGGCCAGCCAGGTGCAGGCTCCCACTCAGAACACTGGCTGCCATAAATGGGTGCCTGCATCTTGGGGTCCTGTCTCCCCTCATCAGTCCTGGGGGGCTCCTTAGCATATCTGTATGCTGGGAGCTGCACTCTGACTCCCGTGTCATGCCAATCCCACACATCTGATGGCATTCAGAACTAACATACCACTTTCTGGGACAAACTACAGGCTTCAGAAGAGGCCTTGCAAAGAAGGACTTATGTCCTACAGTGTGGCTTTTCTTCTTCCCCTGAAGAAACAGCTCCAGACTTCTTCACAGCCAGCATTAAGCCTTTCAAGCTCGAATGAGGACCCTGAATGTTAGCCTGCAAATGGATTTTGTATTTATCACTTGAAAAAGAGATTTAAGGTTCTTGTCATTTGAGTTTTCACTTTATTAGTCACTCATGGAGAAAATGGGTTGATTTTCCTGTGGGCAGGACAAGGAAGAATGGGCTGTCAGTGTGGATACCTCCAGTTCTGTGCATTGCAGGGGCCTGAAGTCTGGGAAGCCCATGCCCGGCGTGGGCAGTGACAAAGGGGTAGCGCTGTCACAGCGTGAAGCGCAGGGGATGGGCACACTCAGATCAATGCACAGCAGAAGTTCCTTCCTTGAGCTGCCAGCCAGTACTGTCCACACAGGAGGGAAGGGAGATGAAGCACTCAGGCTGGCTTTTCCTCTGTCCTGGCCCCACGTACTCCCAAATACAGCCACTGCTAACCTGCAGCAGGAGTTACGAAAAGGGGAAGTTTTGCTGCTGATATGCTCTGCACTAGATCTTCACTAATTTATCAACGACCTTGGCCCTTTATCTAATGTCAGCCAGCTGAGTCCCATGTCTAATGCACAGCATGGATTAAATAAAATACAACCTCTGCCTTCTTGCTCAACAAACGAACACACACTAGGATGGACATCAAGTGGTCATCTTCTGCCCTTCAAAGAAGTCACCATGGAAGGCCCTGTCTTTGTTCACTAAGACTTGGAATTTTGTTTGAGGTTTTTTGGGGGGAATTCCCTTCCAGTCAGTTCCCAAGTCATGCAAGACAACTAAAGTCTTATTATTTTATAGTCATACTGCATTTTGGTCCAAAAGCAGCATAATCAATCTTGGCCACAAGTCATTTGGAGCTAAGGCTGGTGATGGTTTCCAAAAATCACATCCACTTTCAAAGGCCAAAGATTTATCACCAGTGAGGATATTCAGAAGAAAATGCCAGAGTCTGAATATGAGTTCACAGTGAAAGCTTTGAAAACACTCAGAGCAAAGGCAGGATCTTTGGAATAAGTACACAGGCCCCCACTTTGAAGAGGACACATTGCATTTGTAGGAAAAAGGCGTGGTCTTAATGCTTCTACTCACTGTATGGGGCAGGAAAGGGAGGGACACACACGCACATACATGGAGACAAAAACCAACACACACACACACACACACACACACACACACACACACACACACACACAGAAAGATACAGACAGACAGATTGAGAAAGACCAGTTCATCATTTAAAAAAATCTTAATGGTGAAATAAAAGGAAGAGAAATAAGGAAGGATTTTCCATAGACTATTACCAAATACATTATGGATTCAATGCTAAGAAAACATTCACCTGTCAAGGTACAATAGAATTGGTATCCTTAAAATGTGTTTACCAAACAGCAAAATGGTTCCTGAGTCTGGGATGGGCCCACACTTGCTTGAAAATCACCCCAATACACACACCATTTCCAAGAATTTCTTAGCTATCAGAAATCTGCTTTCACAAGATTTAAGTCCTTCCTCTCCCAAGACGCCCAGTCTAACCCTCACTGTCCCCATAACCTGTACATGGAGGAGGATACAGGAAAGTTTTCCCCTCACCAGCCATGGAAAACAAACTCCAGTTTTGCTCAATTTTAATTAAACAGGCTCGACACATCCAGATGTTCGAACAGCTCTGGAAAACAAGGCAGAGATCCTATGGCCTTTTCCAACGGGCAGACTTTTCCCCACTCCCCCAGAAGGCCAGGGAAGCCCTCTTTGTACAAAACGGCTACTCTCAGGCTAGTGACATGACCGTCAATCCACCCAGGGAACACGGCATCAGGAACACACCAAAGACAGTGTACCCACTGCCAGAGAAAGAAGCGATGTTTATCTACTCATGAGACATCTGGAAAATGAAAGAGGCCTCGAGCAATCTCTACCACATCTCTGTGCAGACAAATAGGCAACAGAAAATCGCAGATGCGTCTCATCTACCAAATGAGCCACAATAACCCCACAGGTTTTCCCTGAGTCCTTAAGATACTCTGCCTCCCCCTGTTTACCCTGAGGGAGACAAGTGGAGGACCCGGGAAAAGTAAAGGAAGATGGGTCCACGCCCTTCAGAGGGAGGGAACCAGAGCACGAGGCTCTGATCGTGGCTAACTGACCTGTCAGGGTCTCACCCTGGACCCGGGTGAGGATGTCCCAAAAGAAAACCTTCCACCTCCGCTCGCCACGGAGGTATCTGAGGTTTGCCCCTGTCCTTTTGTAAATGTCCACTTTGTGAATGATGCTTCCTCGTGCATGAAGTCTATTCCAAAGAGGGTCTGGAGGGGGCTGGCAGGATGGGGGACAAGTCCTCAGGAGAGGTGGTAATAAGGAAAGCACTTTACTTAGAAAAGTCTTAGCTATGGAATAAAACTGCACCTTACCTGCAAAGGAAAACTCATTAAAAGTTTCTCTTCAGTTCCAGAGAAAGAAATCGACAGCCACAGAATTCAGAGAAATGGCTTTCATTTTCTATATGCTTTTCACCTTGTCCCCCAACCCCACCCCAGCTTACATACTAACTCTTGGATAAATATACAACACCCCCCACCATACCAAGTAACCACTGACACAGCCTTTACCTTAAGTCTCATCCTCTCTGGGTTTTACCATCCCTTGCAGAACAGCCGATACCCTACAAAGTTGTACGAATTTCTGCTTAAGCAACTCAGGTGAGGCTTTCTTTTGGAAAGCAAGAAATATCTGAAAATATTAGGGAATGAAAGTTTACCTTGATAATTTGTTTGGAGAAGTCTGGAGGGTCCCACCCCATTATTTATTAAGTACATAAACACTTCAAAGAAAATCCAGAGTTTCCCCTACATCCTTCCATTATGCCCACTCTTGCTCCCTGGGTTTCTAGGCACCAGGTGCTCTGTTCCCCTCTCTGAGAGTCCTCCTCCATGTAAGAACACGGCTTCTACAGCCACCAGCATCTCTGTGGTCTCCCCTTTGTCAGTCCCCAGAGAGCCAGCCTCGCCTCTCTGATGGTGTTTTCCTGCCATATGGATATTCTGGGACCTCAACCCCTAACAAGTCGTAACACTGACCTGCACACCTTTCACTCAGCACCACGTCCACCAGTGAGCACCACGTCCACGGGCTGAAAGCTTCACACCTTCACTGACCCCTCCCTCTGCCTTTGATGTGACATCCGCCCTGCCCTTTCCTTAATTTTTCTACATCTCTCTTCGTTTCAGGACCTTGTCCACCACCACTATCCTGGACCTAACACAAGATGACCTCCTTTCTGGGATCACTGACAACAGTTGGTTCAGTTCAGGACCACTACGAACCTGCCACGTCTCGACCGCCCGCAGGGAAAGGTCCAAGCACTCCCAGCTCGCAGCAGGCTGGCCCGACCCTGCCTTCCAGCCCATGGCTCTCTGTCCCCCACAGACACACAGTCCTCAGTCCAATCCACTGGCCAGTCACTCTCTACTGAATTCCCTTCAGCCCCTTTGCTTATGAGGACCATGCCTTTTTGCCATTCTCCATGATGGCGACAATTGAAGTCCACAAGAAATCCATGAGAAGATTCCCGGGGGACAAGTTCCAGGCGCTGGGCTAAGAGGCCACGACGGCTGGGCACACAGCCTTCAACAAAGAGGCTGGCGTGTGACACGGGAGGGGAGGCGGCTGTGCAGGAAGAGCAGGACTGAGAGGACAACACCCCTGGTATCAGCCACCTTTACAGTGTCACGAAGAAGGACCCGCGAAGGAGAATGCAAGTCTGGGGAATCCGAGAGGCCAGAGCCGTGGTCAGGGGAAGAGAAAGTTTCAATAAAAACCTCTCCCTAAACCATGAGCGCCCTTATGAACAGGGACCGCATCTTGCGCCTTCCCTGCCCCTCACCCAGACCAAGGGCTCAATGACTGTTTTCCACTGACTGACAGATGAAGGGCAGCTCTGGGGATTGAGCAATTGCTCTGGGACTTTAAAGACCTGGACTCTTTTGCCAATGTGCGGGGTGACCTTGGGCTCGCTGACAAATGTACTGTGCTTAATTTGTTATAAAGGGGGGCTTGCAAAATGTTTTATTTGTATCTTTATTTTTTTTTTTTGGTGGCTGGCCAGTACGGGAATCTGAACCTGTAACCTTGGCGTTATAACGTGGTGCTCTAACCAACTGAGCTAACCAGCCAGCCTAAAACATTTTATTTCTAATACGTGCGTTACATGTACGTAGTACAAACTGCCAGTGAGCAGAAAGAAGGAAATACCAATCAACATTGTTAACATTTTGGTGTTTATCTT
>NW_007769733.1:5646-6049 GCF_000696425.1 Galeopterus variegatus | reverse complement strand
AGAACACAGTGTGGTCCATGTATTCCTCCTAAGCTGCACAGACAATTTATTAGCTCTGTCCTCTACATCAGTCCAGTATTTTAGAGTCAGACTTACAGGGGTTGAGACAGTCTGCCCCATGTCGCCCCAGAAAATTGTCAGTCCCCACACACACGCAACCAGACACACAAAGAACAAAACACTGACATGCCCTAGCCACGGGTGACACAAGCAGATTATCAGAGAACTCGGGAGGGGTCCCCTTCCTAGAGATCTCCTGTGGAGATGAACTTGTTTGTCGCCCACAGAGGAATCTGGAGCGTTGTCCTGTATTCCTGTGGCTGCAATGTGCTGGTACATCTACTGCCGCTTGGTCACTACAGATGGCTCCACCTCGGAGCCTCAGAAAATCTAAAATCAGACT
>NW_007769733.1:0-512 GCF_000696425.1 Galeopterus variegatus | reverse complement strand
TATTGATTGCCTCTGGAGAGGCCACTCGTTTACTGCATGTCCCTTGTGCAGGCCCTCCCTTCGATTCATTTTCTGGTGGGTCCTGTGGCAGGGCTGACTGGCTGGCTGGCTGTGATCAGAGAGTAGGAGGATAGGGAGGGGTAGGAGGATCAGAAAGAAGCCAGTCCAGGTCGGTGGATGGCAGGACCCCCGGTTTTTTTTTTACTTCTCAGAGAGCAAATACAGCTGTGGGACCTGTTAAGGGACAGACCCACGGAGGAGGATCCGTGAATAAATCTTCCCAGACAACGATATAAGGTATCTGGTCTGGGTGACTTTCAGAATGTAAAATTTTCCTTTTTACTGCTGTAATCAATGGCGGAGAGAAGGAACCTTCAGCGGGCCAGCTGAGTTGGAAAGCTGGCCACTCCAAAGAACACAGTGTGGTCCATTTATTCCTCCTAACCTGCATAGACAATTTATTAGCTCTGTCCTTTACATCAGTCCAGTATTTTAGAGTCAGACTTAAAGGG
>NW_007769732.1:5849-6049 GCF_000696425.1 Galeopterus variegatus | reverse complement strand
TTTTTTTTTACTGTATAGTTGTTTGAGTTCTTCATATATTCCAGATTTTAAACCCTTGTCGGATGTATAGTTTGCCAATATTTTCTCCCACTCCATAGGTTGTCTTTCCACTCTGTTGATTATTTCCTTTGCTGTGCAGAAGTTTTTAATTTGACATAGTTCCCATTTGTTTATTTTTTCTTCTGTTGCTTGTGCTTTGG
>NW_007769732.1:0-689 GCF_000696425.1 Galeopterus variegatus | reverse complement strand
CCTTCCTTCCTTCCTTCCTTCCTTCCTTCCTTCCTTCTTTTATTCCTTCTTTCTTAGCACCTATTTATGAGTGAGAACATGCAGTATTTCTCTTTCCTTGGCTGGCTTATTTCACTTATAATTTTTCCCAGACTCATTCATGTTGCTGCGAATATCAGAATTTCATTCTCTTTTTTTATGGCTGAGTAGTATTCCATTGTGTATATATACCACATTTTCCCTATCCAGTTATCTGTTGAAGGACACTTAGATTGGTTCCATATTTTGGCTATTTTAAATAGAGCTGCAATGAACATGGGAGTTCAGGTATCCCTTTGACATGATGATTTCCATTGCCTTGGATATAAACCCAGTAGTGGGATTGCTGGATCATATGGTAGTTCTATCTGTAGTTGTTTGGGGAACCTCCATATTGTTTTCCATAATGGCTGTGCTAATTTACAGTCCCACGAACAGTGTAGAAGAGTACCCTTTTCCCTGCATCCTCAGCAGCATTTGTTATTTATGGAATTTTTAAAATGCCCAGTCTAACTGGGGTGAGATGATATCTCAGTGTGGTTTTGATTTGCATTTCTCCAATGACTAGAGATATTAAGCATTTATTCACATACTAGTAGGCCATTTGTATGTCTTCTTTTGAAAAATGTCTATTCATCACCTTTGCCCATTTTTTAATTGGATTTTTTTTT
>NW_007769731.1:5158-6049 GCF_000696425.1 Galeopterus variegatus | reverse complement strand
CAAAATGTTCATTGTGAATGTTATTATCTCCTAATAGGAGTGAAGTCAATACGCTCACATGAGTTGACTGTATCTCATCTGACAGGAAAAGATAGTAGCCAATATTGATTACAAGAAGAGCTTGGGGGAGTGACATTTACAGTACAATGGATTAAGTTTAATGAGAGGGTTTACTGCTCGTCAATAGAAGGCTTAACCTTATTCCCACATTATTTAGGCATTATTGTCCAAAATAATTTAAAGTAGATTAAATGATTTATTGACTACACATAATTGTCTGAAAGAAGATAAACATTAGTTTCTTTCTGATTCAGAATTGCTTTCAGGGTTCTGAACACATTTCTCTGTGTTTTTACCTTCCATATAGCATAAGGTAAAAAAAAATAAATAAACATTATTGTTAATGTAAAATTGAATTATAATTTTAGGGTAAAATGCATTACCAACTATAAAATAATATTAAATATTATTTTAAAATTTGTTCCATAAGGAATTTACAACATAATTTTTTGAAAAATTCGAAATTAGACAAAAATAATTTCAGAAAAATATTTTTAATATTGAGATATAAAATGAAAATAGGTTACTGAGTAAGGTCATTGTTCCCCTATAACCGTATTAGTTGCAAACAATTCAAGTACAGACTTTCTAGGTTTATAAAGTCTCAAAATAAAAGAAAATTAGTGAAGTTTATTTCTTTCTCCCAACACTATCAAAGTAATTTAAAAATGGGATGGATATAGATAAAAACAAGTAACAAATGGGACAAATGCATTCACATTTTAAATGAAATTAATATACAAATATCATAAACTTTAATCCTACTAATACCAAGAGATCATTTCCCCCTACCAAACAAAACTTACATTAATCAGAATACATATTTGAAGA
>NW_007769731.1:0-348 GCF_000696425.1 Galeopterus variegatus | reverse complement strand
TTATGTACGTGCAAGTATTCCAAAATTTTTTAAAAAATCAAAATACAAAGCACTTCTGGTCTCAAGCATTTTAGGTAATGGATACTCAGTGAGTATTAGTTAGGGTTCTCCAGAGAAACTAAACCAATAGAAAATGAGAGAGAGAGAGATGGTACTCTGGTACATTCCTGTAAAAGGTTTAGTTTATTAAGAAGGCCAAAAATGCCCATCGTATTTTTAAAACTTGAAAATATCTGATTAAAAAATAATTGTATAAAGTAGTGATCTGTTTGTGTTAAAAGAGACTACAAAATGTTCATTGTGAATGTTATTATCTCCTAATAGGAGTGAAGTCAATACGCTCACATG
>NW_007769730.1:5350-6049 GCF_000696425.1 Galeopterus variegatus | reverse complement strand
GGAAAAATCTGCTTGGGGGAAATAAAATAAGAAATCAATAATGCCATAAAATACAATGAGAAATAAAGGAATACTCATCAAAAGAAGAACTTTAAAACACTTTATTTTTTACTGACCAAGAAAATTACAAGTTAACATATAGAGACTAGGTTATGACTAATATAGCTTAAATAGATACTTATTTAACTCTATACCACTTCAAAAGAGAATACACCTTCTTTTCAAAGTTTAATGAAATATTTACATAAGTTAACTACATATTAAGTATGTGAGGAAATGGCCAAAAAATTCTAACATATAGAAATAGGAGGGTTTTTTTAAAAAAAAATTATACTACAGCAAAACTAGAAATAAATTATAAAATAAAAATAAAATAAAAATAATTTGTTCCAAACACTTAATTTAGAAGGCATTTTAAAATAATTCTTGGGTTAAAGAGTATTTTTAAACCATAATGTAAAAAGAAATACATGAAATACATATGTACATTACATGTAATACATCTGATGAATCTAAACATATACTCAGGAAAACTCATAGGCTTAAAATTTTTCATTAATAAATAAGAATAAAAAGATATCAAGCATTCAACTGAAAAAAATAGGAAATGAGTAAGAAGCCCATACCAAAAAAAAGCTAAAAAAGAGTAAAACAGTAAATCCAAGAGTGGTTTATCACAAATGTCAATAAATGCACAAA
>NW_007769730.1:0-303 GCF_000696425.1 Galeopterus variegatus | reverse complement strand
TGGGAAAGGAATGTCCCCGAGGGTGCCAGTCCAGCCAGCTGCCTCGTCCCTCAGCCTGGCCTGGTCCCTTAGCTCCCGCTCTTGTGCCTGAGCAGCCCCCGCCATGGCCGAGCACCTGGAGCTGCCGGCAGAGATGCCCACGGAGGGCAGGGTGGGCACTCCGGAGCGGCTGAAGCACTCCCAGAAGCGACGTGCCCAGCTGGTGAAGACGTGGGCCCAGGCCGAGAAGGAAGCCCAGGGTAAGAAGGGCCACGGGTGTGGCCCTAGAAGCAGGTCCTCTTCCCTCCCAGAGATGCGCTTCTG
>NW_007769729.1:0-6049 GCF_000696425.1 Galeopterus variegatus | reverse complement strand
ATAGTTTTAGATAGAGTGAACAAGATGTGGAAAGGATATTAAAAATTACTTAAATACAAGTATTGTTACCTACATTTCACATATTTAAAAAAAATGTTTATTATTTCTGAAAAGGAGACATGAAACAAAAATGACATGAAATAAAAGCAGTAGGAAAGCAGTGCGAGCGGTGGTTGGTTGTCTCTAGCTTGTAATACCAGTTTTCTTGATCTCCTCTTTATTCCTACATCTGTCATGGGCTCTTTGATCTTAAAAGTTTAAACTCAGAAAAAGATTATAACGGAAATTGTTTTTAAAAATAATTTGATATTAAAAATCTTTTGGCGAATAGGGAGGAATTATCCATTTTGGCACACAAAAAGAAATAGAACTCTAAGGAAATACTCAAGACTTTGAGTTATAGAGGTTTAACAATATCTAATATCTGGTAATTATTTTCTTTCTCTGTATAAAGAAAAACTGAGCTAGGATATTTTCCATGAAGAAAACTACTGCATTTTCTACATCATTAAAATAGTAATAATACATACATTAGTAAATGGGAGGATGTTATATAATTGGATAGGCTTATGGATTAAAAAAAGTGAAAACTTAAAATAATAGAAAGTAGTTCAGGGATAAGAGAACTTTCTCAATTGAGGGGACAAAGGAGAGACATAAAAGATAAAGAGATAAAAATATACACATATAGTATTTACAGACACTATCAATAAAAATATTCTATACTTTATATATACTAAAAATAATTGTTATACATTGTAATTACTTTGGCTGAAGTAATGGCTGATATAATGACAATCTTATTTTACTAGCAAGACATAGGAATTAGTAATACAAAGCAGGCCTCTCTTGTTTGAACTCCTTTAGGGTTTTTGAAATTTTTGCTGCTTTTTTTTTTTTTTTTTTAATTTATACCACTATGAAACCCGAACTACAAGATTATCACATTTCATAATGTTCTGCCATTATTATCTGTGTGTGCCTTTGGGTTTTTAAAATTTTCATTTATGTCATCTGAAAAATGGAATTGTCTAGTAGGAATATTATGAGAATTGAATGAATTAATATATTTAAAAGCATCAACACTAACATTGTCAATAATTATTATAAACAAATATTAGGTATAATAAAAATAATTATTATTGTTTGTAGGAGCCGGATCTGAGAAGCCCCCAACAATCCCCACCTTCCTGTATTCACATTCATGTGTAGTCTCCTCTGACACTGTACATGAGGGTTGGTTTGTGTGACCAATAACATTCTGCAAAAGTGATGATATGTCACTTCTGAGATTATGTATATAAGATCCTGAACCATCTGATTTGATAGTTCTCTCACTCTATTGTATCACTCGCTCTGGGGGAAATAAGCTGTCATGTTGTGAATAACCTTATGAAGTGTTCTACATGGCAGGGAACTGAAGTCTCAGGCCAAGAGCCAGCTGGGAATGAAGTCCTGCTGACAACCATGTAAGTGAGGTTGGAAGCAGACTCTCCAGACTCAGTCAAGCTGTGTGGTGCGATAACTACAGCCCTGGTTACGGTTTGACTGTAACATCATGAGAGATTGAGAGATAGTAAATATTTGTTGTTTTAAGATGCTAAATATTGGGATAATTTGCTATGAGAGCAGACCACCAACACACCGTTGTAATGACAATAATTACAATTATAATAACATGATAATAGGAATTTTTATAACAAGAATTAAGTTAACATTGAACTGTCTCAGATACAATTGCTAGCATATTTTCCTAAATTATCCTATGAAATTCCCTTCCCCCCCAAAATAAAAAATTTAGATTATTATGCCAATTTTATGGGTGAAGAAATAGAAATATCTCAAGTATACTCATTATTAAGGTAACAACCCCAATATGTTGCTTCCCCACCTTAACATAGCACTATTTTGTGGAGCATTTAATAAAAGAATGAAGGTGTGTCCCAACAGCTATTGCTTAGAAAATGTAAGAAGAAGAAAACCTTTTCTTAGAGATGGATAGAAATGGATTTACATGGCATTATGCACTTGGGAGAGTCATCAGAGTGAAGTGACATTAGTTTTAAAGACAATAGTTTTTTGTTTCTTTTATTTTTTTCATTTAGACGAGTTTTTCAAGTGTTGAGGTGGCAGAGTTGTAGAAAAGATTTTTTTCAAGATTTCAATGGTTGCAGATAATTTTATATAATCAGCATTTAGGTTTGATCTTTGTAGGTGATAATAACCAGTAAAAAATTATGGGAAGTGAGACCCCTTTGTAGAATTGTATCTTTTTTATTAGTAAAAAGAATTCTTTTGAGATGTCTCCTATCCTTTTAATATTATCCAATCCTAATTACTTTCCTGTAAAATCAACAGTCCTTCATTTTATTTGATGAGAGACACAGGGAAGATAAAATGTTGTCACTGAAAAAAATGGGAGGACATAAATTGGTTAGATGTTCTGTTCTAGTTTCTCTGTGATGAAAATCTGTCACGAAGCAGAGAGAAATGACAGTGGCAAATTTTTAGTTTCTCTATATAGATGTTTATGTTATATCTAACAGAATAATGAAATTTCATGACATTATTTCAGGTAAAAGAAAAATAATTATTGTTCAAAATATATACAGCACAATTGTGCAACTCACTGGCCCTTGACTTCAAAAGTCAACTTATTAGGAGTCAGAAACAATTTGATTGACTATGTATCTGTTATTAATTATGTGTGTTTTATGAATTGGTTATTTTTGAGGATTTGATGCATCAATATATTCAGATATTAAAACAAAACAAAGCAGAAAAACAAAACAAAACAAAATTTAAGTTGATAGTACTTTTTGAGTACCTTCTATCCGCCAGAACCTATGAAAAGTGGCAGACTGGTCAACGTTTCAGTAGAACAAATATAGATATTAGAATTGCTTCAAATGTCACAGGCTAATCTTGTCAAGGAGAACCTGTATCAGTCTTTCAAATGCTCACATAAGAACTTTTTCCAATATTTGAACTAGTGTGCAATGACTTTAAGACAAGTCTACTTGAAAATACTTATCATCTATCTTACTATTCCCTGTAAATTTTATGGGAGAATTACATATGTAATTAAAAGTACATACATCCTTTTTTATTGGTTGATGAACTATATAAAGTGAGTATAGCTACATAAACAGCACCAACGCCAAGACCGAGCACTACCAGGACTCCATAAGTAACCACTATTCCAAATTCTAACACCACAGTTTTGCAAGTTTTTGAAATTTGCAAATTGGAATCATACTGTATGTACTCTTTTGTGTCTTTTTTTCTTCTTTATTACACTTGTGATATATTTTTATTGTACATTTCTTTTGCGTATAAAATATACGTTACGGTTTTCTTTACATATTCCACATAAGAATGAAATATCTGGATGACACAGTATGCTTAAGTTTCACTTTAGTAGAGACTTCCAAATTTCCCAAATGGTTTGTACCAGTTTACACTCTAACTGGCGCAATATGAAAATTCTAGTTGCCTTACATCCTAGCCAACAGTTGGTTTTGTCTAACTTTTGTTTTAGATATTCTGGTGGGTGTGTAGGGTAAGTCACTGTGTTTTAAATTTGCATTTCCTTGTTGTTTTCTTCAGTTGCTTCTCACATGTGTGTATATTCTTTTGTGAAGAACCTATTCAAGTGTTTTATACCTTTTATACTAGAGTAATAATCTTTTTCCCTATTGATTTGTAGGAAATCTTTATATATTTTGAGTATGAGCTATTATCTGTACATACACATGCACAACACAGTAAAAATTTCCAACTTTGTGTGTTGCCTTTTCACTATTTTACTGACATCTTTTGATGAACAGAATATTTAAATTGTAATGCTATTTAATTTGTCATAGTTTTCTTTATCATGTTTTTGTTGTCCTGTATAAGAAATCAAGAAAGCATTCTTTACCCCAAGGTCTTAAATATATTCTCCTGTGTTTTCTTCTAAAAGCTTTATCATTTCACCTTTTACCTTTAATTCTATAATCCATCAGGGATTTGTGTATGTATGGAATGTTGTAAAGGCAAAGATTCATTTTTTTCTTATATGGATATCAAATTGACTACAACCTACTGCACTGAAATGTCACCTTTGACATGAGTCAGGTGACCAAATCTATATGAGTCTATTTCTGGGCCATTTATTTTTTTCTGTTGGCCAATTGGTGTATTGTGCCAATACCACATTGAATTAATTAGCATAGATTTATAATAGGTCTTGGTATCTCATAGTGTAGGTCCTTCGGTTTTGGTAGTTGTCAAGAGTTCATCGCATATTCTTGGTCATTTGGATTTTCATTATAAATTTTATAACACACTTGAATTTCATAAATAAACCTTTTAGGATTTTGATTAAGAATGCAACAAATCTATAGATGATCTTGAGTCTTCCAATCCATTCACTTGGTATGTTCTCTATGTTGTCTTTTCAAAATTTATCTAATATTTTTTGTTTTCATAGTAGCACTCTTGCATAACTTGTTTTTTCCTTAAGTGTTGCATGTTTTTTGATGCTTTTGCAAATGGTATAGTTTTTAAGAATTTCATTTTCTATTTATTTGTAACTGGTATGTAGAAATGCAGTTGATATTTGTATATTCATTGTCCATTCAGTGACTTTATTAAATTCACTTAATAATTTAGTAGTTTGGAAAAAGAAAGTCAGGGGGACCGAGTGAGCAGCCCGAGGTGGTGGTGGCTAGGACGACGCGGAAATGGAGAGGGAGCTGCTCGGCCAGCCCAGCTCTGTGAGTGACCCCCAGCCCGGCCATGCTTGCGGGGCAGACACCCGTCCAGCATCCGCCTGCCCCACTAGGCCAGTCACCGGCCCGGGACTGCCTCCATTTTCTCGGGTCGGGGAGGAGCCGGCCAGCTCGGCCAGGCCTGCCCTCCTCGCCAGGCTCGGCTCCTCACTGAGCCTTCCCACTTCCTTGCCCCGGCGCGGGGCCTCCCAGGGTCTGCAGGCCGGCCTCACATCCCACTTCCCCCACGGTTCTCTGGCGGGGCTGGTGGTGTGGGGAGCCCCCGGCGAGCGGCGGGAGGACAGGGAAGAACTGGCCGGGCAAATTGTCACTCCACTGCAGCCTGGGCTCCGGCCCCCGATAAATTTCCTGTTACCGGGAGGCAGATACCATCTCTGTGGCCATCAGTTTGGAAAAATGCCTAACCAATTTATGGTTAGGAAAAATGTGATTGGAGCACTCCCGAGCTCGCTTGAACCTACTGGAGAGCTGACTGCGGGTGGTCGCCAGAGTCAGTCGCGCCGGGGGGAATCAAAGAGGAACTGTGTGCTGTGGGCTCCTCCCCCGAGGAGCTCATGCTCCGGTGTGGGAGATAATACAAGTACACAGATAACTGCAATACCAGGAGGAAGGTGATAAGTCCCGAGAAAGCCCTATACAGTGCTACAAAGGCACCCAGAGCGACCGGTCGGCTGTGCCTAGCAGAAACCTGAAAGTCTTCCTGGGAGGGGCGGTGCCGAGCAAGGGCTTGAAGGCCCGGCTGATAGACGAGGGTAGCAGAAGACACGCCCCACCCCAGTCTAGAGTGCACAGAGTGGGGAGGCGTCCAGCTAGGGAGGCAGAGACTTGGCAGAAAACACACACCCTATGGGTCACCTCTGCGAGGTCCTCTAGCCCCTCCTAGTGTGCACAGAACGTGGAGACGTCCGGCTAGGGAGGCGGAGACTCGGCAGAAAACACACACCCTGCAGGTCGCCTCTGCAAGGTACAACAGCCCCTCCTAGTGCACACAGAACATGGAGATGTCCGGCTAGGGAGGCGGAGACTCAGCAGAAAACACACACCCTGCGGGCCGCCTCTGTGAGATCCAACAACCCTGCCTAGTGCGCACAGAGCGCGGAGACGTCTGGCTAGGGAGGCAGAGATTCAGCAGAAAACACACACCCTGTGGGGCCGCCAATGCATGATCCATAAGCGCAGCAGAGCCCAAGCTAACCAGAGAGGTGGCTCTCCGGAGAGGCCCAAGACCCGAGGCAACCACATACACAAGACACTAGAGGCCAACTGAGCAGTCA
>NW_007769728.1:0-6049 GCF_000696425.1 Galeopterus variegatus | reverse complement strand
GACTTAAGCTAGAAGTAAGTAGTTGTTTGCAGCCTTCTAAAGGGATGTTGGGAATGGGTAAGTTAACGAAACCTGTTGTGTTCAATACACAGCCTGAGGGTGAGGTAAAAGTCCGCTCTTGCTCTCTCACGTTCCTGCCTTTAACATAGGACACAACAGCCCTGGGCACCTGCTGCAGCGCCGAGAAAATAACCAAGTCCTACCTGAGTGCAGGAATGTCTAGGGCCACCCACGGTAGCTCACAGGCCAACTTATGAGGTTACCTCCATTACCAATGACACTTCAAAAGGTTAGCACTTCACAGTTTATTTTGCCAGTTCTTCAGGCTACTGTCTATATTGTCAAATATAAGCTCAAATGAAAAAGAACTAGCCAGTTATTTTTATAACCTCTCATCACGCTCTTTAAAATTTTTAGGAAAGAATAAAATATATAATAATGTTAAATGAACTTGAACACTTGGCTCTTTGTTTAGGATTTCTCTAGAATATTCTTGGCATCTCAGTAGAGAGAAAGAGGGAGTAAGAAGAATGCCAGATCGTGCTTCACACACGCCCACGCCATTTCCCATTACACTCTTTGGGGATATCTTTTTAGAAAAACAAAATAAAATTGGTCTTGCTTAGTGACTTGTTCGCTGATCGTGTACAAAGAATTTAAAATTCCTTGTTAGAAACTGTCTTAGAAGGAGATGGGGGGGCTGGACAGTTAGCTCAGTTGGTTAAGGTCAAAGGTTTGGATCCCGGCACCAGCCAGCCGCCAAAGGAAAGGAAAAAGGAAATGTGAGGTGGGCATCAGACAGGCCAGCGTGCTTTAGGCTGAATTAAAAGAAGGATACAATTCATGTGGCGTGGTCTGGTTCTGCTGTGCTATCCACTGCTCGGGCCAAATCTGGGACGCAGGATTCAGCGTGGGGAAGAACCACTAAAAGAGAATTAGAACATCTGTAACGAGAAAGGAAAGCAGCATGATGAAAGGACAGGGGCTTAGAGACCAAAAGGCTGACTGGAGAGATCTGGCTCACTTAGCCTGGAGCTAACTGTGTGGCAAGAAGGGATGTTATCACCCTCTTCGAATATTTTATGAGCTGTGCTTTGAAGAGAGTTGCATATTGTTTGGTTTGCCTCAAATGATATAACTTAGACCAAATGGTTAGAAACTACAGAGAAACAGATTTCAACTCAGTAAGAGGAAGACCCTTCCAGCTGGTGCGAAGGTAGAATGAGCTGTCTGGAGAGGTGAGGGCTGGCTTTGCAAGTGGACGTGATCTGCATAAGCAAAGCCTGGACAGCCATCTGCTGAGAAACAGGGTAAAACACTCAAGGATCAAGCAATGGATGACCCTTCCAGCTGGTGCGAAGGTAGAATGAGCTGTCTGGAGAGGTGAGGGCTGGCTTTGCAGGTGGACGTGATCTGCATAAGCAAAGCCTGGACAGCCATCTGCTGAGAAACAGGGTAAAGCACTCAAGGATCAAGCAATGGAAATGGTTAGAAACTACAGAGAAACAGATTTCAACTCAGTAAGAGGAAGACCCTTCCAGCTGGTGCGAAGGTAGAATGAGCTGTCTGGAGAGGTGAGGGCTGGCTTTGCAAGTGGACGTGATCTGCATAAGCAAAGCCTGGACAGCCATCTGCTGAGAAACAGGGTAAAACACTCAAGGATCAAGCAATGGATGTCAAAAGGATCTATGAGTCCATGTAACAAAACTTGGTTATTGAGTGGGAATCCAGATGTGCCCACCTACAGACACACACAGTTCAAATGAAGACGGAAAAATATACTCCATTTCCTTCTGTTAGTAGAAACCTACATTGACTGCATAGAAAAGAAGGTGCTCTGTGTATTAAGGAAGTCTTTGAGCCAGCAAAATTACAGTGTTTGAAGAAACATACTTCTCTTTTTAATACAGTTATAAAGATTTGGCTGTTTGTAGGGTTGAAAAACTACTGTTTAATCAAAAACCACAATGCAGCTTCAGGAAAGAGAAATCACAACTTATGGGCTATCCTAGACCATGGTCTTTATTATTTAATAGCTTGACACTGTAAATTCATACCATGCACCATGCAGATTTATGGACTAGAAATTTTGTGGTATGTTAAAAATATATTTTTTTGCAAGCGATTTGAAATATGCTATTTTTGATATTTCAGCAAAATGAGCTACTGTAACCTAAGTAAAACAAGTTACCCAGTATTCTCTCACAGCAAAACTCTTAGTCCATTTTATGCTGCTATAAAAGACTACCTAAGAGTGGGTAATTTATAAAGAACAGAGATTTACTTCTTATAGTTCTGGAGGCTGGGAAGTCCAAGGTCAAGGGGCTGGCATCTGGTGAGGGCCTTTTTGCTGTGGATAACTGGCAAAAGGCATCACATAGCAAGAGAGCATATGCCAGAGAGAGGGAAGGGAGTTAAACTCATCCCTTTATCAAGAACCCACTCCTGCAATAACTAACCCACTCCTGAGGTAATGGCATTAATCCATTCATGAGGGCAGAGCCCTCATGACATAATCACCTCTTAAAGTCCCCACCTCCCAACACTGTTGCATTGGGGATTAAGTTTCCAACACATGAACTTCGGAGGACACATTCAAAGCGTAACAAAACCATAATCTAGCAAGATTTTGGAAAGCCTCAGGGGGGGTGGTCACACCTCCTACTATAGGAAACTGTTCTTCAATTACTTGTAATTATTGTTAGTAGCATCATTTCATATCTTCTGGAAGGCTATTAGGAAGATGTGGTTGCTGACCTTAATGGCAAATAGTTTAATTATACAAGAGGTCTTCCAAAAGTTCATGGAAGGATTTATATTATCTTTTAATTAAAATTTTCCACGAAATTTTTGAAGTACTCTTGTGTAACTGTAATTTTGTTTCTCAAAAATTTCATCCTTCAGTTGCTGTTAGAAATAGTTGCTTTTTTTGTTTTTTCAAAGTAAATATTATAGCTTAATCACACAGTATACATACATGTATACATTGAATTGTTATACATTTGTACTATAATCCTGATAAGCATAAAACTGTATGAAATCTGGCGTTCTAGATTTTTTTTACCCTCTGGCATCCAATATATTACCTGTCCTAATTTACTCATTCTGAGTTCTCACTACGTTTATCATACTCTTTAACGTGTTCATGCTGGTAATGGCTCCTGAACATATGTCCACATGCTAATCCCCAGAACTTGTGTCACCTTATTTGGAAAATGGTCTGTGTAGAATGTGATTATCCTGGATTATCTGTGTGGGCTCTAAATACAATCACATGTATCCTTGTAAGACAGAGGCAGAGGGAGATTTGAGACAGACACATGAAAGAAAAAGAAACAGAAGATGGAGGCAGAGATTGGAACGATACAGCCACAAGCCAAGGAATGCTGGCAGCCACCTGAACCTGGAAGAGGCAAGGAATAGATTCTCCCCTAGAGCCTCTGGGAAGGAGTGTAGCCCGATGGAGGCAGAGATTGGAACGATACAGCCACAAGCCAAGGAATGCTGGCAGCCACCTGAACATGGAAGAGGCAAGGAATAGATTCTCCCCTAGAGCCTCTGGGAAGGAGTGTAGCCCTGACAACACCTTGATTTTGGACTTCTGGACTCCAAAACTATGAGAGTAAGTTTCTGTTACTTTAGGTCACCCAGTTTTTGGTAATTTGTTACAGCATCCATATGAAATGAATACAGGGTTCTTTACTTCTGGAGCATGTTCTGCTGCCTTCCCCTGACTCCTAAAAACCACCCAACCAATGTTCTGGAATTTCCTTCCCCAACTCTGTGTACCAAAATCCTTCCAGTACTTCAAGGATTCACTTCACACAGTGTGGTCTGAGCAGCCTCCTATCTCCACCCCAGCCAGCATAATGGGGGAGTCACTCAGCTCCACCACTGAACACTCAACACAGAGAAAGTCGCTAACCCCTGAGTCTCAACTGTCTCATCTGCAAACTGTTTCATGATTGTCTGCAGATTGCATTAGGTAAATTAAAAATATTTAGCACAGTACCCAGGGTGGAGTAGGTGCTCAACTGACCTCTCCCCCTTTGCCTTGCCAGTGTGTGGCTTGTATTTCTTGTACAGCACATATTCCAGCAGGCCACCTATTGTCACTATACTTTATGAGAAGACTGAGGCAGAGTGAGCTTCACCTTCCCTCTTCTTCACCTAATACCTTTGCATTTTATCTTCTCTTTTATGTTTTACTTTTATCGTAGAGGAAGAAGTGTTTCTCTTTCATTCCAAGGGTAAACTCTCCAAGTAGGCTTTAATCTTAAGCACTTCCACCTCCCCTGGGATTTTGCTCTAGCCATTTTCTCCTTTTGGAAACATCTTCTATCTATCCCTCTCTGCACCTTCTTCTAAACTGAAAAACATCACAAGGTCCATCCATGTTAAAATAAAGAAAGAAAATGCAGGTGTGCTGTTATCTACCATCCTACTTAATTTTTTCCCCACTATTATTTTTTTCTTAAAAATTGCTTCCCATGCTTCACCATTCACACATTCTACATCATTTCAAATCTGGTGTCCCTGTTTAGCATCTGCAATTCATTCTTAGTTATAAGAGCCGATTACTGCTTCTGGGACATTGCTTTGTATAACCTGTCTGTAGCACTCAACTGTACTGTGGCCTGCTTACTGGACATCTCTACTGGTTTCTTAGATTTAAAATGTTTAAAATTGGTATCCATCACCTCGATCCCTAGTTTATCTTTCAATGTCTCTCTCTCAGTCTCTAGCCTAGGTGCTAAATGTTCATCTTTGACTTTTCTCCCTTCCTTCCACCATACCCAATCTGTTGCTCTATCCATATCCTCCCCAGTGCCAATTTTATTTCCTAAGCATCTATATAACATATTGATTATTACTGCTGCCCCATCAGTCTTTATGAGGCTCTCATTACTTCCTTGTTACCTGGGCTATTACGAAAACCTCCTAACACATATTCTATCTCCTGCCTTCCTTCATTTTAAAAATTCATTTACTAGCGTGTCATTCCTTTGTACAAAATTCTCTAATGGTTATCCATTTTCTACTGAATTAAGTATATTAAATTCAATTTATTTCAACTGACTTTGAAAGGCTCTTTACAATATAAAAGTTGTGACCGTGGCTAACACTTATGGTACATTGCTGTGTTCCAGGTACCATGAAGCACTTCACAGATATTATCTCCTTTGATCCTCCCAATAACCCTGTGTGTGTGGCAGGGCTCATTACTGCTTGGGTGTCAGAGATGAGGATCCCAAGGTTCAGCCAGGATTAGAACTGGAGCCCCCTGTCTCTACAGCTTAATGAGAGAGCCCATGAGAGAGACTGTCCCTTAAGCCATCCTCTACAAGACCCCTTTCTTGAGTCCCCAGACAAGTCTCACTCTTCTCTGACATTATGTCTTGATCATGTTCCCCTCAATTTTCTCATCTCAGGTCATACACATCCTGTGACATCTGCTACAAGTACTGGCGATCTCAAGAATTCTCTTATTTCCCCCCCCAATGGATGTTGTGAGGAAAATGGAGTCAGTATAGTCAGGCCCCCTCACCTCATTTCACGCTGGGTATGATTCAGCACATCCGTTGTTAACAAGTTATATAAGAGTGGCGTAACTGCGCACGTCACTCACATACTCCTTGGCTTGTTGCCACTGTTGTGTACTTTCGGTATAAAAGGCAGTGGCTCTGAACCACTGGCAGGCAGAGCTTGCATTGCAATAAAGCATGTCTATCTTGTTATCTGCTGCCAGAATCTGTTCTCAACTACCTGACTCATGACCTGTGCAGGATGGGGTAGAAGGGCCTGTGATCCAGCCCGACAGATGTGATCCCCACCTTCTTCAAGCCCCCACTGTTCCCCAGTGCCTCATCCAAGTCCTTTCTAACAGCACAGTGTGTATGTGTCCTGCTGCTGCATGTTGTGTGCTCACCGAGTATGGGCATGCTTTCCTTCTTGTCTCTGTACCTTTGTCAAAATCTGCACACTGGCCTAAAGATAGAAGTGACTTGATATTTGCTGAATTTCAATGCCTAGATATTTTTGTCTTGCT
>NW_007769727.1:5297-6049 GCF_000696425.1 Galeopterus variegatus | reverse complement strand
AGGCCATGGGTTCAGATCCCTATATAGGGATGGCCGGTTAGCTCACTTGGGAGAGCATGGTACTGACAACATCAAGTCAAGGGTTAAGATCCCCTTACCGGTCATCTTTAAAAAAAAAAAAAGGAAAAAAAGAATTTAGAATTTTGGGGACTTTAAAAAGGTAATATGATACATATGCCTTTTTATGTAACATCCCTAGAGGGATGTGGGCAACATCTGTTGTCAAACACGTTCATAATTTTGCAGCAAAACAAGTGAATATTCACAAGTAGGATAAAAAGCCTGCCTCAGTTCAGATCAGGAATTGCCACCAGATGAATTTCAGCACCATGCTTAAGGAAAAAAAATCAGTTTCGATTCAACTTTTTGGAATCTAGAATTATGGTTAAGGAATTGAGAACATTTGGAATCTATCTTGTGGAGTTGTTGTGAGGATTAAGTGGATGTGTGTATGTATGGATGGATCTGTGTATGGGATTCACACAAAATAAAGCTCACTGTGTATTCATATGTCACCTGCAGCTGCTGGCCTTGCTGGTGTCATTACGGTTACTACTATAATTTTGCCCATCTCCCAAGGCTCATTTCAAACTCCATCTCTTCCATAAATCATTTATTTCTTTTCATCTCTGTACCTCCCACATGAGATTATGCTCTCTCTTTTTCTCTCTCTCCCCTTTTCCGCTTTTCTCCCTGCTCCTTTCCCCCTCCCTGTCCCCTCCCCCTCTCATCTGGTAGTTTGTACCTTTCTT
>NW_007769727.1:0-370 GCF_000696425.1 Galeopterus variegatus | reverse complement strand
GGAGCGCCGCCGCGCTCCCAAGCGGCACACTGTAGCAGTGCGCCACCGGGCCGGCCCCAAATATTTAAATTTTTAAAATGATATATTTCATACTGAAGAAAGGGGAAAAATTTGGCAGATGAGATGTACATGAAGATAAGAGGGCATGAGTATGGTTTTAGTGACACTGGTTGTCGAGGACACTTTTAGCCTCCTGGATGGACATAGGCTCCAGCCTTTGTGTTATGGGCATTAATTTGTGTGCCTGTAGCCTGCCATGTGGAACAACCTCGGAATTTGTTTGGAGCCCTTAAGATTAAAAAGCTATTATCTTGGGCTGGCCCGTGGCTCACTCGGGAGAGTGTGGTGCTGATAACACCAAGGCCACGGG
>NW_007769726.1:5836-6049 GCF_000696425.1 Galeopterus variegatus | reverse complement strand
CCTCTTTATCTTCTTTAGGGTTAGGGATCTGATTAATGAACTGTTTGCCTCCATCTGTTATCTTGTGAAAACATTTCTGAGGATTTTGCCTGATCCTTCCATTCTACCGGCTTATGTTGGCTGCTGCAGTGCTGGGGGCGGGAGGGCACACAGGAGTGCAGGAAACAGACTGAAGTGTGAGAAATAGACTGGAAGGGTTTTACAGTGACCACT
>NW_007769726.1:2490-3116 GCF_000696425.1 Galeopterus variegatus | reverse complement strand
TTTCTTTCTTTCTTTCTTTTTTTTCTTTTTAAAGATGACCGGTCAGGGGATCTTAACCCTTGACTTGGTGTTGACAGCACCACGCTCTCCCGAGTGAGCCATGGGCTGGCCCTTCCTCTGCTTTTCTAAAGGAAAAGCAAGCAATAAGAAGCAAGGTCACCAGGCCCCCTGTGAAGCCCTTCTGTCTACTTCAGGAGCTGCAACAATGAATGTTGTGGTCACCCACCAGCACTCCCTCCCTTCCCTCCTCCTTTAGAGCCCTCCTCCCTGCTTCAGAGCCTGATGACTCTCACCTAATCAGCGAAGGGCATTCTCTGGTCATTGTCATTGGTCTAGGAGGATACCTGGCTGGAATTGGCCACATCAGATGGCCATCAGTTATTCATGCATGGAGGCGAACTTTCTCTGCCCATAGTTGATGTAAAGCAAGGAAGCATGTTGCCCCACTTACTGCTGGCCACCATGTGACCATGAGGGGAACCTGCCCAAAGGGAGAGGAAGCATCCTGGGAGCGGAGCAGAGAGATGGAAGCTCATGGCTCTCCAGTGGAGTCCTTTAGCTACCAACTCAACCAGCCCTGGAGGGAGTGGCCTTTGAGCAGGGCCTTCACGGCAGGTGGGGTGTGT
>NW_007769726.1:0-288 GCF_000696425.1 Galeopterus variegatus | reverse complement strand
TGAGTTCTTTGCCTCTCTGCCACTGCCCTGTTGTCACCGAGACTGGCAGCTTCTCCAGGCACTGGTAGCCTCCAGGAGCAGTGAAAAGTGGCCTGGAGAAAGGGGACGTCACTGGGTCTGATGCCCGTTAAGCAACCTGGTTCAGTTATTCTTCACAGTTTCGAATTTTCCTCCTAGAGAATTGTGTGTTTATTTCCAGGAACATTTTGACATGGTGGTAGGAAAGACCTCTTTATCTTCTTTAGGGTTAGGGATCTGATTAATGAACTGTTTGCCTCCATCTGTTAT
>NW_007769725.1:5685-6049 GCF_000696425.1 Galeopterus variegatus | reverse complement strand
CCAGAAGTAGAGCTTGGATCTAAAAGAAGTGTCTGAGTCCTGTCTGCAGTCTGGATGAAATACTACTAAAAACAGGATGTTTCCTTCCCGCCATCTACATCCTGTTATAAAAAGTAGTCATTCCAACGTGAAAGAGTTTCAAGACCTGTCCCAGGACCATTTTCCCAAATAAAAAAGAATCTTTAAGGCTTTAAGAGTTTCTCGCTCGGATGGCGAGTCAGGAACGTCTTTGAAGACTAAGGAAATGAGAAAGGTGGCGGCTGCCTGGGGCTTTTGTGGGGTTGTTTGTTTGGGAGAGCAGAGGAAGGAAATCAAAGTTTCACGCCATTAGTCAAAACTGGGGCGAGGGAGAACGGGTCCCTCG
>NW_007769725.1:0-368 GCF_000696425.1 Galeopterus variegatus | reverse complement strand
TGGAAAGAGCAAGGGAGTAAGGGGGTGGAAATGGCTTTAGTTTTGTCAGCTAGTAGGATCTACCACCCTAGAATATAGAAGTCCACTAACAAGTAGAGGACTGATAGCTCTGCCAGGGAAAGATTCTGGCAGTTTTCTACTGAAGGAATGTGGAAGTTTTGTTGGGCCACAAAAGGTTGAAGAAAAATCTTCTTTTTTTTTTTTTGTCATAAAGGAAAACCAAGAAAAAATTAATTTGATTAACTAGAAGTCATCCATAGCTTTTATGTAACTCCAGTTTTAATAGCAGGCAGTCTGCATATCTGATGATGATAAAGTATAACTAAATTAGTTGATGAAGATTGTCCTATTTAGCAAAGTGCAATCAT
>NW_007769724.1:5451-6050 GCF_000696425.1 Galeopterus variegatus | reverse complement strand
AATAACTGCCAATAAAGACACATTAAATAATGTGAATAAGTAACTGGAGAGTCCGGTATGTCAAATGTGGGAGATATCTGCACTGATTCTCTGTGAAGCTGCCCAGGAAATCTGGGACTATTGTTTGAACACAGTAAATGTCAAAGCCTCAGCAGTCTACACTGTTTGGCCTCCATGAGCAGGCTCCAATGGTTCTGTGGGCTTTTGTTCTTTAATAAGTTGAGCAAACACAAACTACAAGGCTGTCATCTTGTCTGTATTCATTGTGCTGTGTAATTGGAAGAAGAATTTCTAGTTTGTCTCTTCCCTGTGAAGCAGCCAGTTAGGCAACAGCCCAGTCTTCTGACATTTGCCCCTGGGTGGGACACTTACAGAATCTCAGGATTCAATGCTTTATAGACTCTCTTGCTTGGTTATTAGCACAATATCTCATTTCCTAGAAGCGGTGAGCTGAGACGGTAAGCTGTGAGAAACAGGTAATCAGATCGCTCTTGGTTCCAGAATCATAGATTGTTGGAACCAAAAACAGACCTTAAAAGCAAAATGAGCAGAAGGCATAAATTAAATTACAAAACATACTTAAAGGGAGAAAAAAAAAA
>NW_007769724.1:2964-3767 GCF_000696425.1 Galeopterus variegatus | reverse complement strand
CTTCTTTCTTTGTATAATGTGGAAGATTTTAGTATCCTTGTGCTTATTAAATCAAGTACTGTGTTTTTAGTTTTACAGGTGGATATGTTACATATTATATATATGTCTCTCTGAAAAAAGAGTACATTAATTGAATTCCTGCATAACCTGTATTTACTCTGTGATCTAAATACTATACTCCCCACCCCCAGCAAACAACAGTAGTAACAACAAATCCCAACAAACCTCTTTTCCTTCCTGCTCCAGACTCTCCCTCATGGCTCCCAGCCCTGGAAAAGTTTTCTCCTTCTTTCCTTCCTTCTTTTCTTCCTTCTTTCCTTCTTTCTTTCCTTCCTTCTTTTCTTCCTTCCTTCCTTGCTTCCTTTTTTTATTCTTCCTTCCTTCCTTCTTTCCTCTCTCACTTCATCCTTCCTCTGTCCCTCCCTCTTTCTCTCTCTCCTTCCTTCCTTCCTTCCTTCCTTCTTTTCTTTTCCTTCCTTTCTCTCTCCCCCTTCATTTCGTTTTCTTTATTTCTTGTTTTCTTTTTACTAAATTCTCCAGATAAGACTCTACTGTATACACAAACCTCAGATAGTAGCAAATCATAGTGTTCACCATTTCCTGCTCTCAGCATTTTTCAGTACACAGGGTGACAACCTAAAAACAACGTGAATGTATAGTAGCTCTCAACAGTCAACTTGTGCTTTTTCTGGTTAAACCTTTCTCTGAGAAGCTGAACCTTGCCTTGCCATCCTGCTGACACAAACACTGTGGAATGCAGTCTTTAAGGAGCATGGAAACAGAGAGGGTGGTGCCAGGCTAGG
>NW_007769724.1:0-284 GCF_000696425.1 Galeopterus variegatus | reverse complement strand
AAATACAGGACACAGAGACCAGTCCTTGCATATCTGCTTGCACCAGAACCACAATTTGATCGTTTGTTCATTAATTGTTTGCTTGTTCATTTGGTTTATCGTCCCTAATCAGGAAGTGTGTTTTGTGTGCTTTCTCTGTGCCGGTATTGTTTTTGGTTCTGTAAAAGATAAAAAGTAAAACGAGACAGATCCTAACCTTAACTTGCTCAGTCACACACTTGGTAATAACTGCCAATAAAGACACATTAAATAATGTGAATAAGTAACTGGAGAGTCCGGTATGT
>NW_007769723.1:5111-6050 GCF_000696425.1 Galeopterus variegatus | reverse complement strand
TCTCTTATATTTTTGCATGGCTATGGGCTTTGTCCTCTGAGCATCCAATTATTAAGGATAGAAAAAAAAGCACATAATGGGTTTCAATTTCATATGACTCATTTCTTCAAAATCAAGATTCACCCCTTCTGTTTTCAAGACATATCAGCACCTGATATTTTAGAGCTCTTTCCAGGGTTCTCCTAGGACTTAACTGCTCAGTTGTTGTTGCTGGATTCCCTCACCACCCCCAAAGGAATTCGTTCTCTAATGCTGGCTTTTGCCAAGGCCAGGGACCTCATACCCTTAATCTTTTGTGTGTGTTAGCTCTTTATACTCCATTCTTCAGAAGATAGTTGGATAGGAATCTTGAAGTTGGAAGCAAACTTATAAGTCATCAGGGCTAATTTTCTTGTTTTATAGACCACTGAGGCTCAAAGTGGTTGGCTGAATGTTCCAAGGCCCAATACTCTTTGTGTGAACAGTGATTAAGAGCTTCAGCTCAAGTCCTACAAGCTGGCTTAGATACCAACCCCTATTAGCTGTGGGTCCTTGGGCAAGCTCCTTAACCCCCCCGCCCCAGCCTCAGCTTTTGCATCTGTTAAAACAGGAATAAGAATAGTACATTTATCTTGGAAGTGTGATAAGGATTGAGTGAGATAATGCATGAAAAGCACTTAGTCGCGTGTCTGCACAGTGAGTACTTGATCAATGGTGACTGTTATAATCAGAGACAGAATCCAGTCTAGAACCAAAGACTGACTTTCAGCCTGAGGTTCCTTCCTTCCTGTCACGTGGAACAACTTTTTCAGGTGTTAAAGCTGTACCCTCAAAAATCTAGTCCACCTTACTCTATAAAGAAATATGTTTCCTTCATTCTGTATTTGAACATGGATGCACTTTGTAGGGACCCCATGGGCACCTGAACAGGGACACACCCTAGCAATATGGCGCCCTTCC
>NW_007769723.1:0-309 GCF_000696425.1 Galeopterus variegatus | reverse complement strand
AACCCTCGAAGTCTAACACTCTTTCTCCAAACTTTCTTTCCTTTAACTTCAACAGACAAAGTTCTTCTGCAAAAATCTCTCACAATTGCTCCATCTGCCAACGTACCAACCCTAACACTCCCTTAAAAGCCAAACTGTATCCCTCACATCAAACTAGGGGTAGTATCCCTGCCACAAACTGACAGATCAATTTAACCCACATGCCTCCTGTTAAACGTCAACAATATCTCCTAGTTATGGTAGATACTTTTTCCGGGTGGATAGAGGCCTTCCCCACCACTAACAAAAGGCCACCACTGTGGCTTCCAT
>NW_007769722.1:5783-6050 GCF_000696425.1 Galeopterus variegatus | reverse complement strand
CAAAAATAAAAGCAAAAACAAAAACAAAGTTAAATGCAGTACAATAGAAAATTAATAAAGTAACAGAAATATCTTATGTAAATATCCTCCTTGGAAGAAATACTGCCCAAAATTGCAGAGCAATTGGAACCATGGAGGTTTGTAGGAGTGAAGTCAGAAACCGTGTCTATGGCCTCTCTTTAAGTCATGCTTCTCTTGTAGGTCTTGGTCTTTCTCATATGCAAAGTGAAGGCTTAGAAAGAATAATCTTTACAATTTTCTCTGAGA
>NW_007769722.1:0-731 GCF_000696425.1 Galeopterus variegatus | reverse complement strand
GCACCTCACTCAGCCAGTGAGCGGCCAGTCTGTATGTGGGATCCGAACCCTCGACGGGAGCACCACGGCGCTCCCAAGCGGTGCACTGTAGCAGTGCGCCACCGAGCCGGCCCCATATATACTTATATATGCACATATATGTATATGAACTTGAAAAAGTTTATGGAAAGATTGTATTATCTTTTAATTCTATTTTCCATGAACTTTTTGAGTACCCTTATGTGTGTGTGTGTGTGTGTGTGTGTGTATATGTATATATATATATATAAAATATGTATATAAAAGTGACTATGACACATGTAAATATATTTTGATTAAATCCAAATACTGTGTATCCTCAATTTAATTTCCCATTATCCAGATTCCAAAAACGTTAATGTTAAACTGTCACCACCTGTCTTAGTTGTTTCAGGCCACTATAACAAAAATACTATAAACTAGGTGGTTTATAAACAGACATTTATTTTCACAGTTTTAGAGTGGGGAAGTCCAAGATCAAGTCACCAGCATTTGGTGTCTAGTGAGGGCCTGTTCCACATAGACAGCCCCTTCTAGCTAAGTCCTCCCATGGAGGAAGGGACAAGGCAGCTCTCTGGAGCCTCTTTTATGAAAGCACTAAATCCATTCGTGAGGATTCTTCCTTCATGAACTAAACACCTCCCAAAGGCTTCACCTCCTAATACAATCAACTTGGGGGTTAGGATTTCAACATATGAATTTGGGGGGGACAC
>NW_007769721.1:5838-6050 GCF_000696425.1 Galeopterus variegatus | reverse complement strand
TGAGGATTTTTGCATCTATGTTCATCAAGGATATTGGCCTGTAATTTTCTTTTCTTTCTTTCTTTCTTTTTTTTTTGTTGTTGTTGTGTCTTTATCTTGTTTTGTTATCAGAGTTATGTTGGCCTCATAAAATGAGTTTAGGAGACTGGCTTCTGTTTCAATTTTTTGGAATAGTTTGAGGAGAATTGGTATTAATTCCTCTTTTTTTTTTT
>NW_007769721.1:0-424 GCF_000696425.1 Galeopterus variegatus | reverse complement strand
AAAGTATAAATATTCCTTAGCTGTGTAAATTAGCATTGCCTTTGAATGCCTTTTCAGTTCAATTTTATCCATAAAGCATATTTTTCTGTAGTTTTCAACAGATATTTATAATTCAAAATATATATATATACATATCTAAAGCATATTTTTCTGTAGTTTTCAACAGATATTTATAATTCAAAATATATATATATATACATATATATATATAATTTTACTGCCCTTAAAGTATTTCTGTATAATTTTAAGAAATCCTCAAAATAGTCCTGCCAGCTCTATTGTGTTGGCCTTACTTCAAATGTATGGAAAATGAATTCTATGGAGGTCACGTGATTTCAAACCACACAGTAATAAAGTGATAATGCTAGGACTGGCAGGCAGGTCCCTTCACTTTCAGTCTGTGGTGTTTCTATTGCAAACCACT
>NW_007769720.1:0-6050 GCF_000696425.1 Galeopterus variegatus | reverse complement strand
TTTTCTCACTCAGGATTCCCCTTAAGCAACATACAAGCAACATGTAAAAAGCCAAGTAAGATTGGTGCTCTGAAATTAGAGTTCACAGTTGCTACTGATTTGGGGTCTTTGGGAGGAAAATGGGGCAGCCAGAGCTCTTGGCCAGCTTCGTGTTAACATGACTTGGCCAGCTCTGTGGATTCCTGACTGTCTGCATCCTCAGCAGGGTGAAATTCTCCTCTGCTCCACGCTCAACCTCTTCTTGCTCAAGCTGAAGCATCAGCCAAGTCACCCTGGGGCAAGAGTTCCCAAGAGTGGTGTCCAAGGTTTCCTCCTGTCCTGGGAGATTGCAAGCATCCCAAGCATCACCAGCCTGTGGCATTGGTGGGCAAGGGAACAGAGGCTGGGAGTTGGATGGGGTGCACCCCCTGACTCCCTACTTGGAAAAAAGGGTCTCTCACTGTAGGTCTCAACTGACTTGCAGGCTCAGGAAGAACCACTTCCTTTTATCATACTTGGAACAAGTTACCCCATTCCATTCTGGGTATAAAAATAAACACCCATGAAATCAGAATTTGACCTAAAATAACTTTGTAATTTCAGATTGTCAATCTGCAGGCATTTATGGAACACCTATGTCCCAGACAGGGAGCATCTGGGGTGACAAGTCTGACGAGGGTCCCCTCCTTACAGGAGCTCAAACACTACAGAGGATTCACAGCCAGCAAAGAGATGAGCCAATAAGACCATTTCAGGTCCTGATAGGGGCCATGGGCTGATGACATAGGCTAAGGCAGGAGAGTCACTGTGGCCAGAACTGAGCAAGACCTCTCTGAGGAGACGGTGAGCCAAGAGCTGGGTGAGGAGCAGGCAGCCAAAGAGAAAGAACCTTCCAGAAAAGGGAAATCAAGTCAAAGGCCCTGGGATGGATGTGAACTGGTGTATTTCAGGGACAGGGACAAAGAGTGGATGCAGCTCCCTGAATTCGATCCTGCCTCTGCCACTTGCCGTTTGGGAGACCTTAGTACTTCATCTGCCCGTGGCCCGGTTTCCTCACCCGAGAAATGGGGATAATAATGCTAACTCTGTCAGGCCCTGGTGTGAAACTGAGCTGCTCTCAGAACCACGCCGGGCACATGCCTAAGTGTCTGGTGAACAGTTACTCAAGCAGCAAGGTTTTTTTGATGTTCCACGATTCCCCGCCCTACTGCTCCCTAGAAGAAAAAAGGAATGGTCCTCATTAAATTCCTGTGTTTGGGGAGAGAGCACTCCAAACACCATTCCTGACTCACAATTAAATCAGCCTCAACATGAATTAGGCCCTTTTAACTACGACTTTGAACAACATGCCAGAGCAGGCCGGGCTATTTGACGTTGACATGGAACCACTGAATAGCCGAGTTGAAAAGAATCTTAAGCTCACTGGTCAGCATTCTTTTCAAACACACATGGAACTTTTACAGAAACATAACCACATTCCAGGTCACAAAACAAATTTCAAAAGTACGACAACAACAACAACAAAAATCGATATTATACAGGCCACGTTTGCTAAACAAAATGCAAATAAATTAGAAATAGCAAAGATACAAACCTCCCACCCCCACATCAGTGGAAACGTGAAACACACCTCTGAACAACTCAGAATAAAGAGTTCAGGCTGGAATTTCATAGATATGAGGGAAGGACTTTCTAATCATTTTACTCACTGATGAATCGAGAGAACCTAGGAACGTGCCTGGCACATAAATATGTGTTGAATTAAGGGAGAAAAAAAATGAGTAACTGAAAAAGCTAAATTGATAAAAAGTTTAGATGCTTTCATTAGCAGAGAAATAATACTCGAGATAAACGAGTTAAACTTCCAACAACAAAGGAACAGAGTAAACCCAAAGAAACAAGGAGGAAGGAAGTGATAAACAGAAGGTAAATTACAGAAAGAATAAATACAACCAAACTCTGGGTTTAAAAAAAAAAAAAGACTATTAAAATAAACATCTGACACAAATTTTTTTTAAAAAACAGGACACAAACAGCATTTGGAATCCTAAAGGCAATATAACTGCAAATGCTGCAAAGATTAGTAACTTCAAAAGACAATTCTATGAAGAATTATATACTAATAAATTGAAAATACATACAAAATGGACAATTTCTTAGGAAAATATAAGTTAACAATACAGAAGCAAGAAGAAAATGAAAACCCAAATAGAACAAAACCACCAAAAAAACCTGAAATCAAAAATCTACCCACAAAACCAGGCAGTTGGCTGAGACGTCTTTAAAACAACTTTTGTCAAACTCTCAAGAAACAAATAATCCTGCCTTTCTATAATATATTCCAGAGAACATTAAAAAAATTAAAAAAGAAGCACTCCAAACTTATATCATGAGACTTGTACAATCTCGGCTTATCTGAAACCAGATACACAGTACAAGAAAGGAAAACTCTAGGTTAACCTCATTAATAAGCATAGATGCAAAAATCCTAAATAAAATATAAGCAAACCAAATACAGCAATATATTAAAATAAGCGCATGATAACCAAAATTGGTTTTTACCAGAAATACATGTATGCTTTGACTTAAGATCTTTATTAATGAAGTTCAGTACAGTCACAGGTTAAAGAGAAAAGCCACATGATTATCTGAATTGATACATAAAAAGCATTTCATAATTTAATTTAAATTAAATTAACCTAGCAAAATAGGAATAGATGGGAACTTCCTTTAATCTGATAAATGGTATAACAAAAACATGCAGCATATATCCTATTTATTGATAAAATATTAAAAGTATTTCATTTAAAATCAAGAATAAAATAAGAATACTTACCACCCACATTTCTTTTCAACACTCTATTAAAGGTACTAGCAATATAATAGGACAAGAAAAAAGAGATAAAATATAAGAATTGGAAAGGAAAAAAACACAAAACTGTCATTATTTACAAAAAATGTGATTGTTTACACGGAAAATGTAAGAAACAGTTCCATTTCTGGCAGTATGCCAAACTCGATGTGAAGACCTTTTTCAGTATAGGAAACACACTAGCACTTGTTAAAATATATTCAACAACATTTTTTAAGCATGGCTGAACTGTTGTTCCAATAAGAGAAAAAACAATTCTAAATGAATGTACAAATCTACCAGTTCTACATGAAACGCAACTAAAAACAATCAAAAATTGTTAGAACTGCTGGAGAAATTGACAAATTTAATATTTGACTGTCATCCTTTAATTACAATTGTTTTCCCATTTCTTTTTTGACCCATGAGTTTTTTTTTGGAAGGGATTTGTTTCAATTTCAAACATAGAGGGTAATTTCAGTAATCTTTAAAATGTATTTCTAAATTAACTGCAAATTAATTTTTTTATAATGCAAATTCTGTGAAACATGTTCAGACCTGCTATATGGTTTGGTGTGTGGTCAGTTTTCATAAATGTTCCATCATAGGGGAGAATTCAGCATAACACACTCAATAATTGGTCATATAACATATGGATATACATTCATCATACATAAAGAACTCCTATAAAGCAATAGACAAACAATCCAACTGAAAAATGAGCAAAATAGAAGAACTATTCATATGGCCAATAAACACAGATAATGATGCTCATTCTCACTTGGTAACCCAGAAAATGCAAAATAAACCTTGGAGTGCTGCAAACATACCCAACATCTGTGAATTCCCACAATACCTTTCTCCAAGGAATTCCATGCACTTACATACGTGATCTCATTCATCCTCTCATTCCCTCCGAGGCAGGGAGGGGACCTGCATGATCACCTCTGTTAAACATGTGAGGGAACGAGGCACAGAGACGGAGAGAAACTTTCTCAAGATTACACAGCAAACCTGAGACTGCCACAAAGAAAAGCAGGAGGTCTGGCTCAATGCCCCACCCTGATTCCCTCTCCTGACTTTGCCTCAACACTGCGTTGAGTTAAAAGCATTAAGAGAAGGTACACATTATAATCATCATCATCATGAATGCCCTGTAAAATCCAACAAGACCACTTAAAATAGGATTACTCGCCACTCCAATCTCTCTTCTCCCAGGTTTCTACTCCAATGATTAGGACTTGTAGGGGAGCATAAATGAAGGATAAAATGAAACCAGGAACAGCAACTGTGGGGGGAAGAAAAACTGAACCCTGATCAGGGCCTGAGCAGTGGGGCTGAGCCCATTCATTCCCCCAGGGAGCGGGTGACTCTAGAACGTGCAACAGTTGGAGAGATTAGTAAAGGGCAGGAAGCCCACCCTGCATGGGGATGCAGCAGGCGAAAACCAGCTGAGTGCTACCAGAGGCTGGAGGCAAGGACAACCCGTCACGAGGAGGACCATCAGGTCACCCTTCTCTGCTTTAATTAGGGGGTTCTTTTAATTAATCCAAATCCCTGGCTTTTCTTCCTGTCATGCCTTAAAGCCCTGTCTCTGTATCTACTCAAACCCTTGGGAACCTGGATATAAAAGGCTGAGACCCAAAGGGTGAAAATCTCAATTAGGCATGCTGCTTTACCTAAACCTAAAGAGCAATGGCACACAGTTCCATCCAAGTCCAAATCCACCTCTTACTCTGCAAACAGGTCAAAGTGTAAAAGGGCCTGGGTGGCACTGGGTTCATCCGGGTTGGCTGTGCCTCTAACTCAGTCCTTCCTTTCCTTCACTTTGCTAAGGAGAAAGCCTGATGCATGGGAGGGCCCTCCCTATAGGAGCTTTCCAAGTGCTGAGGGAGACTCCACGTCTCCTGCCTGACACTTCCAGGATGATCTGCCCACCAGTCTTCTACATCCTTTCCTGCTGTTCTGCACAAGAAGCACAGGTCTCACATGGCCAAAGCCACTAACAGATGACCCGATCTCTCCAGGTGTGAGATGGAGGTGCACAGAGGAACGAGGAAAGAGAAAATGAAGGCCACAAGGCGCGTCAATAAGGAAGGTAACTTACAATCTCTAGAGACCAGTTTCAGAAAATTTGGGGAGGAAAACAAATTACAAGGTTATGAAAGGTGCAAATGGCATGTGAGAAAAAGGAAGACATTGGTACCAAAGGCAAGATAATTTGAGGCGGGTACATACTTGAGAAAGAGTTTAATTAGGAGAGCAGAATCTTTGCCCTGATTTTCCAGAGAGGAAAGGAGATACTGAGGAGTTGGAGATTATACAGGCAAAAGAAAAGGGATCATTTTAGAGTAAAAGTTTAGGACCAGACAAGGAGAGATGAGGTCATGAGCACAGAGACAGCTTTTACCATGAAAGTCTGGGCTCCACTGTTCTAGGTGTGGGCCTGGCCTCTCATCTCCTCCCTGCTCAGCATGGCCTCCAGGCCAGGCTCCTGGCTTGCCCCTGGTGACAGAGGTCCTGCTTGCAGCTCCCACGATGGCTCTTACCTTTCCTTCCTAGCACCTAGGACTTCTGAGTTGGGTTGCCCATCTCTAAGACCTGCTCTCCTTCAATCCCAGTATAACACATGAGCAGGCAAATTTAGGCTCCTGCCAGGGAACCCATAGCAGCAGGCAAGCTTGAAGAGTGATGCCTGCCCTGCTGGGCTCTATCTTCCCTGTGGCCCAGCTTAGGATGTGGCCTTGTTGAGTCCCCAGCCCAGTGCCTGGCACATAGTAAGCACTTGAGAAAGACGTGTTGGACTTAAGCCTATTTTGCTCTCATCTCCTCTTTTTTGAGTCTTCTAAAGGAGGATAATTCTTCCCAAAGCAAGTCAGCTAAAATGTTTCTTGAGAGATGCTGACATAAGACAGACTCCTACAGTGATTGCCCAATGTGGGCAGGGTATGAGTTCAGCTGTGACATGTGTATATCACAGAAACTAGCTCTCCAAAGACCCTGCACAACCAGACACAGCCCAACAAAGCCAATTCCAAAGCTACTTAAGCAGATTTTTGCTCTGAGAATCAACAGACTGGCTGGCCTTGATGATGAAGTCATTCTTTAACACAGGCGTTCTCAACAGAACTTATAGGATGGATGGAGACACTGACCCACTAAGGGGAAGGGGGAAGGAGTTTCAAAACCACTCTCAACCTAGTCCCAAAGTCAGCATCAA
>NW_007769719.1:4415-6050 GCF_000696425.1 Galeopterus variegatus | reverse complement strand
GTTTAAAATGGCTGAGGTACTTTCCCAAAATGGCTGGCGGCCCGGGCGTAGCCCAACATTGAACTGCAACATTAAAAAATTCTTAAGGTAGTTGATACACACTTTCCCCCTCCTCATTCTTTCTCCACTGGCCTGTCTGGAGTGAGTGTAAAGGTGTAGGGCTGCGGATTCAGGTGTAAGTGCTGACACACTAGCAGCCGACCTTGACTATGAGAACAAGAGTCATGTTCTAAGGATGACAGGACGGTGAGCTGAAAAGCTCTGAACCCTAAATGTCTTAATGAAGTTTCCCCTAATCCACAGGAAACTTATATTCACACTCTATTTACATGAGTGAGCAAAAAACTTATATTATATTCATATCACTTTTATTGTGGGTTTTCTGTCATATGCAGCTAAATTCTAGATCATGAATAGATACAGTTGTTATTTTTTTCTTGGATCCATGAAACAATAAAAAGACGGGATATTATCTTGTCTAATACCACATCCAATATTTCACCCTTCCTGTATCATCAGCTACAAGTGGTCTTCGAGCTGTGTTCAAACACCTTCTGTTGTGTGGGTGCTTCATCTCCCTGGGTGTTGATCGGTCTGAACAACTCCTTTGAGATAAAAGAGCATTCACGCAATCCATCTGATACAAAGAAGACATTTGAGAATCAAAGACATTGATATGGTTCCACAAGCTAAAAATTTACAAGAGTTTTATTTCTCTTAATTTTCTCTACTAGAAATAGTAGATAGTAGATAGTAGATACCACTATCTTGGCATCTCACGGTTGTCAGCATCTCTTTCAATATCTGATGGCCACAGCTGAAAACCATGTTCCAGGTCTAGTCTGATGGGAGCCAAATGAAAAAGGTAGTTGCTTTTTCTCTCATGATCATACTGGCATCTTATTGGATCACCAAGCCCCTCTGACTTCCTGAAGTAGGTGTTTGTGACAAACGTGAATGAATGGTGACACATCCAGATATTCCCTCTATATACAGCTTCTTGTGGTTGCAGACAGCCCTTGCTTGTCATGGCTATGGGTCTGTGCAGTCCCAAATCTGACTGTCAGCTACCCTTCTCTGCTGCCTCTCACCAGTGTCCTCTTACCTCTCTCTTTCATGGTTAGTTTTCTGACTGAGCTACCAAAATTGTCATACTGATTAAAAGGCAGATTGGATTATATTTTGGTGTCTGAATGAACTTATTTTTTATGGGTCACAATTTACCTTCTTTTCTATGTTGCAGCCATTCTGGGGAAATGTGTGTCTGTCAAAATGACAGTTTCCGGGCCGGCCCGGTGGTGCACTGGAGAGTGCGCCGCTTGGGAGCACAGCGGCACTCCCGCCGAGGGTTCGGATCCCATGTGGAGACCGGTTCCCACTCACTGGCTGAGCGCGGTGCGGGCGCAACACCGAGGGTTGCAATCCCTTTGCCTGTCAGTAAAAAAGACAAAAAGGAAAAAAAAAAAAGACAGTTTCCTTTGGGAGCACCTGTGTTGAATGGGCTTGTTTTTTTTTTGTTTTTTTTTTTCCTTTTTGTCTGTTTTCATGTCCGGCAACGGACCGCAACCCTCAGTGTCGCGCCCGTACCGGACCGGGACCGGCCACGGGATCGCAACCCTCGGTGTTGCTCCCGCC
>NW_007769719.1:0-3415 GCF_000696425.1 Galeopterus variegatus | reverse complement strand
CCCCACACCTCGCCCAGCCAGTGAGCGGGAACCGGTCTGTATGTGGGATCCGAACCCTAGGCGGGAGCGCCGCCGNATAAGCTCCTGTGAGGTTCATTCCACATTGATCCAGAGGGTAGTTTAAGAGGGCGGCACTGGACCAACAAGTGGTTTCTCCGACCTAATTCTTCAGTCAACTGGACTATTTTTTTTTAAAAAAAAATCAGTTTTATGTTCTGAGACTGACTTTACAGATTTATTTGAAAATTTGACCAAGAAGGCCAATCTCATGTCCTTTCTCCTGTATAAGCTCCTGTGAGGTTCATTCCACATTGATCCAGAGGGTAGTTTAAGAGGGCGGCACTGAACCAACAAGTGGTTTCTCCGACCTAATTCTTCAGTCAACTGGACTATTTTTTTAAAAAAAAATCAGTTTTATGTTCTGAGACTGACTTTACAGATTTATTTGAAAATTTAAAATAAGAGTTTTACTGAAAAAAACCTATTTATTTGATGATATAAAAATTCAGGCAAAATCCCTAGCAAAATAACTTTGCATATGTATAAGAGGGGTGTGGAACACGAAAGGAAAATCTAGTTTTCCAACCACTAAAATTAACCAGAAGACTTTTTGTGACTGTCAAGAAGGAAAATGCATTAGCACATATTTGGGGGGGCAGGGCAGGGCGGGGGTAGTGCACCAAATAGAAAGAAAGGGCTGGGATTGGGCTGTTACCAATTACCATGAAGCAGATGTGCAAGGACAGTGGCAGGCAGGGTGCGACTGGAGTCAATGGATGTCTCTGCCCTGGAAGTCTCCAGCCTGTATCTTCATTAACTGGTCTCTTTTTGTTTCCTCATAGCTGATCCTCCTGGGCAAAAGTTAGACAGCTCTACCTACCACTCAGCCTCTTAAATGATACAGTAACATCTATCAGGAAAAAATCTTACTGATTCTCTCCAAGAGAACACATGATTATGCAGACCCCACTTACCTGGACAATTGAGACTTTGTCTTAATGCTTTGAAGTAAAAGAACCATGGTCTTCATATAACTGCTATGTAACTTTGTGCTTTCACACTTAAAGTGTATGTAACAAGTGGAAGTCAGTATGTTTCAAGCAGAAAGCAACTTTACCATTCCTCAGGACTGTCTCTATGAGCATTCTCTACACTCCCTACAAAACTCTTCGACCATAATTGGCTGAAAACTAAGTGAGGCTGAGTCAGTATATCAGTCACTTTCAGATAGTAAAACACTCAAGTCATGTCTAATATCAAAACTTTCTCATCCAATTAAAATGTCTACCCACATCATGTATCTCAGACCTGGTTCAAATAGGAAACCACAATGAAAAGTGATCTTAGGCAGCTTTTTTTTTTTTTTTTTTTTTTTTTTTTTTTTTTTTTTTTAATCTTATACTCTGTCTCATTTTCCACTCACTGGATCTTCTTTTTGGGGCATTAGGTTGGGCAGAGAGAAAAAAGGGACAGTAATGTGAAGAAAAGTCCTCATATTTCTGATAAAGGTTTAATCTTGCAGAATGTGTGGGGATATGGCAAGCAGACACTTTTTCACATGGGATACCTTTATGGGTTGCTCAGATACTCCCCCACCTGGCCTTGCTGAGATTTCCAAATAAAGTTGCTCATGGAGGGAGATGTCTCATCCACCTGGTGCCTTGGCATCTCCCCTACTTTTACTTATGTACTGGACAGACTTTACACCTCCAGACTGTCCCTAAGTTCTCCCCATCGCTTAAAGAAAGCCCTTTTCTATGGATATATTTCAAAACAGCTTATAGTTAATTTCTTTCTAAGGTTTCCATATCTGGCTCATGGAGAATGTATGTACATTCTTGGATGTCAGCTCATGGCCAAAATAAAATTCTTTCTTCGTCTTCAAAGCCAGCAATGTAGCCTCTGCAAATCCTTCTCTCTCTCTGTCTCTGTCCTCTCTCTCTCTCTCTCTCTCTCTCTTCACTTCTTTCTCTGACTCTCCTGTTTATCTTTTTCCCTTAACAAGGACCCTTGGGATTACATTGGGCCTACTAGGAAAATCCAGAAAAATCTTTCTACCTCAAGATCCTTAAATTAATCACATTTACAAAGCCCCATTTGCCGTGTAAGGTAAAGTCACAGTTTTTGGGCTGAGAATACAGATATCATTGCGAGAGGCTTTATTCTGTCTATCACGGAACTCCTCCACTATTGGGAATAAGTAAAACACAGCTCACTGACAATTCCATGTACACTAGTTCTGAACATCAGTTCTTCTACTGCATGAACCTGTAACCCTTCTTGATTTCAAGAAGGGTAAGGCCAAAAGTTTGAAAAAAATAACAAAAAACTTTTAGTATTTACTGCAATAAGAGCTGTGTGTTTTAAGTTTTGGAATGACAACTGAAACTGGGTCATAGAGAATCTCATGTATAGTAGAATATTAAAATAAACTCTCTAATTCTAATGTTGGCTGAATACAACTTATGCAAATGTGGGATGTGAGACCATCATACATTATTTACGTAAAAGGTCAAAGAGACCTGTAGGTTTACCCTAAGATCTTCACATAACTCCAGTCTATAAAAGAATTTTGAGAAGCCAGGAAAAACACTGATGTAAATTAGAAGAATTTTGGAGTTAGTTGTTGGTAAGCTGTAAGCTTCACCACCACCCTCCAATTAGAAAGCAGTAATGAGTATTTCTCCCTTCCACCCACAGTCAAGTGATGTACTCGGAGCACTTAAACTTCTACTCTGCAGTTCTGGGGTCACAGTCTGCTGAGTGAATGATTGCTTGGTTAGATTCTCTGACTGGAGTAAGCAGGAAATGCTAATGAACTGAGGTTGTCTTGCATATTCAGTATGTGTTTGGGTAGAGTGTAGAATTATTTTCTACGGAATAAAAATGAGATCTTGTCCAAGAGGGCGGTCTTGACATGTACCATATGTGGTCACCAGATTCTTGGAGACTGAGCTGCAAACTTCCAGCTGAAGGAGAACATATCTTTAGCTTCAGATGAGCTGTCAACAAGAAGTTTCTGCTGGGAGAGTAGGGGATCTCTAAAGAACTCATGAAAATACTCGCATATTTATTATTTTATTATAAGCAGAGACTGTTTTGTAAATGCATCTAGTCAGGGAACTGTTTTTCACCAGTGAAGTCATGTAGCTTGCCAAAATTTATTCAGAGACAGGAGAAGTTCGCAATGATTCTTCTGTGTTCATACATACATACACACATGAAAATTGCCTTTAAAGGTAAATGACATCCTGTGAAATTTATTCAGAGACAGGAGAAGTTCGCAATGATTCTTCTGTGTTCATACATACATACACACGTGAAAATTGCCTTTAAAGGTAAATGACATCCTGTGAAATCTTTTTTTTTTTTCGTTAAATTTTTATTTTGTCAATATACACTGTATATGATTATT
>NW_007769718.1:5682-6050 GCF_000696425.1 Galeopterus variegatus | reverse complement strand
ATGCATGGTTCCAATTATTATCACTTCATAATGAAAACCTAAAATTCAGTAATGTGGACAACTGTTTTACAGGCTCACAGTTTCCACGGGTAAGGAGATTAGACAGGACTAAGCTCGTCTATACTAGTTTAGAGGCTAGGATTTTGTCTCTCCTCCGCAAAATCTGGAGCTTCAGCTGGGAAAACTTGAAGGCCAAAGGTGACTCGAAAAAGGGTTATGAAGAATGGTTTTGTCAATTTTGTGTGTCAACTTGACTGGACATGACTCATTCAAACTCTAAGTGTTTCTGTTAGGATGCTTTGTAGATGTGGTTAATATCCATGATCAGCTGACTTTAAGTAAAGAAGATCATTTATTCTGCATAAGAT
>NW_007769718.1:0-698 GCF_000696425.1 Galeopterus variegatus | reverse complement strand
AGCCTGCTGTGGACATCTCCAGATTGATAGAATTGCCCCAACAACTCAGTCACTCAGGACGCTGTTCCTGAAATAAAAAGCCTCCCTTCCTCCCTCCCTCCTTTTTCTCTCCTCCCATCTCTCTCTTCCCTCCCTACTTCTTCTCTTTTCCACCTCTCCCACCACAGACCCAAGCGATGTTTGAGTCATCTAACCTTCTGATCCTAGTGTGAGTAAAACACCTGGTATGTTGCCCTGCAGCCCGGAGACGCACTGTGCACGATAGTTCCCTCCCTCACTTTAGCCCAGTATCCTTAACTAAGAAAAGATTTAGGGGGAGCTGAGACCCTGTGCCCTTGCTTTGACCCTGCCTCAAACTCAGAAACCTGCACTATTTCAGACAGGCCCCTATCTGCATGCCTGCCTGCGAATTCCCGCCTGTCATACAATGTATCTGAATGCCATGATTCTTCAGTGTCTGAAAAAAAGACAACCGTCTAATCATTACTGGTGCTTCGGGACTAACTTTTTTGGTGGGAGCAGTACAAATAATGCCACAGCATTTGGTATGGGGTATTGCAGTAAGTCATTTTTTGCAGGTGACTTTCTAGGAGTAGATGGTTTCAGCACAGTGTTGATTTGAGAAGACCGTTTCTTCATGCATGGTTCCAATTATTATCACTTCATAATGAAAACCTAAAATTCAGTAATGTGGACAA
>NW_007769717.1:5719-6050 GCF_000696425.1 Galeopterus variegatus | reverse complement strand
TGTACAGACTGGGTCACCAGACCCTTCACATGCCAGGCTGGGTCAACAGACCTCACAGGCAAGTCCACGCTAGGTAATTGGGAAAGATCCCGGGAACCGTCGTCAAACAACATGAGCTCAGTCCTCAGCAACAGCAGCAGCAGCTTACGGGTGCAGCAGCTTACAGGTCTGGTGGTGGTGGCAGCCTCTCAGAGGATCCTGGAGGCTCTAGCAGCAACAGCCTCCAGCAGCAGTAGCGGCCTCCCCAGGGGCATTCCGGGGGCGGGGGCGCCGTGGATCAGAGCCACTCGTCCTTTATACTTAAGTCCATAACCCAGGACACCTGGGTGCA
>NW_007769717.1:0-557 GCF_000696425.1 Galeopterus variegatus | reverse complement strand
AAATTTTTAAATGCACCATTACATCCCTAGGATCCTGGTGAATCTATTTGTAGCATGAAAATAGAAATTTGCTAAGTAGTAACATAATGGCCTGGAAAAAACAAACAAACTATTTTTAGAACTGTTTTTATTCCTAAGAAACAAAAAAAGCATTTGATTGTCAAAAATGTTGCCCTTTCTTCAAATATTTCCTGTTCTCAGAACCTTTCTCCAATTTTCCTGGCTAGAGACTATTATTTTGTGTTCTTTGTAAGGTGTTAGCCCTCAGTTGTGTATTAGTAAGAGACATTTTGGTTTGTATAATAGACTTGTGAAGTTTATTTGGCATGGATCCATGATTTAAGAGTTTGATTATCTTTGAGGGTGTAAAGCTACACGACTATGACAATTGTCAAGAAAGGCAAATTGTAACTAAGGCCAAAATGTTTCATTATTTTAGTTATACAAAGTTTCCATTTGTATTGTCAGGGCTATGGCTCAGACCCTTCAAATCCATTGTACAGACTGGGTCACCAGACCCTTCACATGCCAGGCTGGGTCAACAGACCTCACAGGCA
>NW_007769716.1:5539-6050 GCF_000696425.1 Galeopterus variegatus | reverse complement strand
GTGTACTCCCTTTTCAGGTAACTCCCACATAAATCACAATTAGACACGCTCAGAAAATAGGGAGCATTCAATAATTGCTGCTGATTGACAATAAGTGGCCTCTAGGAGTAGAGCAATGAGAGGAGAAATATCACCAGATCTATTTGGTTTCATAATTTTCTTGGCCATGGGTTTAGCATATACATTTCAAAGGTTGGCTATTAAAATAACCAGTGTGGCTTATTTTTCCCCTATCAGCCTAAAGCACATTTTAGTGGTCTTTTGTTTGCTTTTTATCAACCTGAGTCTATAGGTGTCTTTAAGCTGAATTAGGGGCTTTGTATTTGGAAATAAGGTACTTTGGACCAACTGCTGGCCATTGCTTACTAAATATTGCCTTCTTATTAATCACTTCCTTACTAATAATTCTCAAAATCACACACTTAAAGACAAACCTTAATTTTGCAGGATATTCCTCAATCTGATTGGTAATGCCTAAGGGGTTCCTCCTTGGGCTGAACAATGTTAGATG
>NW_007769716.1:0-246 GCF_000696425.1 Galeopterus variegatus | reverse complement strand
GATAATGTTTGACCAAATATCTGGGCACTGTGGCCCACCCAGGCTGACACATAAAGTTAACCATCACACTGCTTCATCCCACAGTGCGCAAGACAGTTCCCCACAATAAAGAATTATCCAGCCCACAATGTCAAAGGGGCTGGAGTCTGCTCTAGAAAGATGAAGAGTATTATAATGAGTGTTATAACAACAATGGATTTTTTAACAGAAAAAATAGAATTTAGACTCCTTAGGAGCAAAACTATC
>NW_007769715.1:5643-6050 GCF_000696425.1 Galeopterus variegatus | reverse complement strand
TTAACTATGGTGATGATCGTGTTGGTTAACTTTGAGCTCATTTTTCGTATGTTCTCTTAGTTGACTGTGATCTTCTTGCACATAGGAACTATAATTCATATTTGGACAGTACCTACCCATCACACATGGGCAGGTGCCCAAAAATCATTTAGTATTTGCTTACTGAGTGGTAGTGCAAATAGAAGGATATCAAATGATATCGAATATCAAATTAAGAAGACAGAATAAACAAAAAAAATGTTTACCTTTTGTAATGAGAATGATGTGGAAGAGAGGGTGGGGGTGAATCCGACTTTCTGCTTTCTGGCTTGAGTGATTGGTGGATGATAGCTCCTTTCACCATAAGGGAGGGGAAAGGGAAGGTTTTGAAGAAAGGATAAAGCATTTAATTAGAACTAGTAAGTTGA
>NW_007769715.1:0-401 GCF_000696425.1 Galeopterus variegatus | reverse complement strand
CTTACCTGAATAGGTCTGACCCATCTAGAGTAATCCCCTTTTTGATTAACTTGGTCAGCTGATTAGTGACTTTAAATCTGCCTGCAAAATAACTTCACCTTTGCCATATTCTATTTGTTATTAGAGAGTTACAGTCCATCCACATCTCAATTGAGGGGACATATGAAGGCATGACATGTACAGGAAACTGAATTTTACTGCATGTCACTTCAGAACCTACTGCAACTAGTTTTTCGTATCTTTTGTTATATTTATCCTAAAGCAGTTTATATTTTTGATGGTATTGTAAATGGCATTTAAAAATTAATTTTTAATTGTCCATTGCTGTGTAGAAACCCAGTTTTTTGTACTGCTCTTGTATTGTGCAGCCATGTTAAACCGTCTTGTCTAAGCCCCATTGA
>NW_007769714.1:5838-6050 GCF_000696425.1 Galeopterus variegatus | reverse complement strand
TTAAAACAACTTTAAGTGTGAGTTGGACCACTCAAAATCCATTGCATCCTCTCTCTAGTTGAAGAGACCGGAAAACTAAAAAGTATACTTTTCCTATTCCTTTGCAGATTGGGTCCTGGATAGAAATTAGGTTCTGCTATTTAGATGTGCCCCAAAGAGTTGGCAGTAGTGAGGAGAGGCAGCCTTCCTGCTGCTGTTGCTGATGGCATAAA
>NW_007769714.1:0-581 GCF_000696425.1 Galeopterus variegatus | reverse complement strand
TACTTCTCTATCCGATGGAAAGCTTTCTCTCTCCTGTTGTTTGCCTTTGTCCGATGTTCCCATTTTCACTCTTATTCTATTGTTTATAATTACCCCGGGACACATTTGTACTCAATATCTAACCCCTTTCTGTCCAACAAGCTGCTGCCATTGGAATTTATATTGCTATCCTATCTAAGAGGATTAGATCCATTACGATCAGCAGTTACTAATGTTCTGTTGGAGATTCCTGGCATAGTCAGTCTCATTTCTACCACCTCATTGTGTAATTTCTCTCTTTTTTCTTCTAAAATCTCTTCCTGCTTTTCTTAACTAGACTGGTCCGCTGGGATACATTTTCTTCCTTTTTTCTGTAGTGCTTTTGAAATTCCATGTCCCTGATTAATCAACTTTCTCTGAACAAAGCCCTTACCGTCTTCCATTGTTTTCTCTGTTTATCTCACTCCCATTCCTTTCTCCACTTCCAGAAACACTCACTCTGAGGAGTTTAGTATACGTTCTTTTATCCCACATTGTCTCTGCATATTTCAATAAGGGATGTCTTTGAAAAATACACAGTGCTCTTGAGGGAGGGGAATTAA
>NW_007769713.1:5606-6051 GCF_000696425.1 Galeopterus variegatus | reverse complement strand
AAATTCAAGAAACATATCAACCAAATACAATCAATGCTTCTTGTTTGAATTTTGATTCAAACTAACCCACTATAAAAGACATTTATGGGGCAATCAGAAATTTAAAGACTGATATTAGGTAATATTAAGCAATCACTGTTAATTTTTTTTCATGACAGTGCTATTGTGGTCATATTTTAAAGAGCCGTTATCATTTAGAAATTCATACTGAAGTGGTGACTTATTTCCTAATGATATAAATAACTGGGACTTGCTTTCAAGCAGCCCAGAATAATAGAGGGAGAGAAGTTGTGGGGTACAGATGAAGCACTGGCCATATGTTGACATTTGTTGAAGCTGGGTGTCTGAGTTCATGTGGATGTTCCTCATATTGTTCTATTTTATTTATGATTGCAAATTTCTATAATGAAACATTTTTAAAGAAAGAAAAAATTCAAGGCCGGCC
>NW_007769713.1:0-468 GCF_000696425.1 Galeopterus variegatus | reverse complement strand
TGTTAGGTGAGTTCTGTTCCGGGGCAGAGAGTGTCTCCTATCAGGGAACTCACACTGAGAGAGGTGAGGTGGTGGTCATCATCCCTCATTTAGCCAGAAGTGCCACTACAAGAGCTTCAGCTCATTGTCCCATCATCCACAGAGGCTGTGACAGTTAGCAAACTGAATATTAGAAACGGGTAAAAATAGTAGTGTCCAGATATGTGGATTGGCTGGAATATCATGCAAACACTCCACTGCTCTTTCCTGAATAGGGTATAAAAATCCAGCTAAACCCACCACAGGGATTCAATCAGCCAAATCCAGAATGTGGGGAATTCTACAGAAGCAATGATCTCATTTCTTCAAAAACTAAGTGTCAAGACCTAAATAAATAAATAAATAAATAAATAAATAAAGATTAAATTAAATTCAAGAAACATATCAACCAAATACAATCAATGCTTCTTGTTTGAATTTTGATTCAAA
>NW_007769712.1:5615-6051 GCF_000696425.1 Galeopterus variegatus | reverse complement strand
GCATGACACTCATTGGTTTCAATTTCTCTTAACTTACTGGACTATGAAATTCGTGAACACCCAAACTACTTTGAAATTTCTGAAACATTGCAATTTCAAAACAGCAAGTTTATATTATTCTTTTAAACTCAATGAGAAAATAGCAACTTTGTGCTAATACTAGACTTGCGACTTCACATACATTATTTCGTTTATTCTTATGTCAATCCCATGAATTGCTCCCTTTATCCCTACTTATGAGCAGATCATGGGATTTCAAAATTGCCTGAGTTCAAAACCTGGCTTCACCACTTGGTTATGCAGCATGAATAAGTTAGTCTCAGTTTTCTTATATGTACTATAGTGGAGATAATATAAAAATTCCTATTGCTATATGATTGCTCTGAGGATTCAATGAAATAATGAATATACAACTTCTTATCATAGTGTCTTGTAT
>NW_007769712.1:0-346 GCF_000696425.1 Galeopterus variegatus | reverse complement strand
GTGTATATCTGTGACTCTATTACCAAGTGATCATAGCACTGAATTAAGAAAACACCTACTCACTCACCCTATGTTTACCTTTCCAGGCCTCCAGTTTGCCAGCTGCCCAGTGGATCCAGTTGCTGCCAGCTGTAGTATTGGTTCTTCAGTTAGAAATTGACAAAATGATCACGAGTTCTTCACTTCTACTTTGTGTTTTCCAGATATAGTTGTTGATGACTGATTTCTGAGCAGTGATGTAGTAAAAAGTTAATGATTTTAGCCAAGTGAAAATGATGCATTTGTGCATGACACTCATTGGTTTCAATTTCTCTTAACTTACTGGACTATGAAATTCGTGAACACC
>NW_007769711.1:4743-6051 GCF_000696425.1 Galeopterus variegatus | reverse complement strand
AGTATAACAATGAAGCCTAATTTCAAGTGCTTGATATTTAAATTAAACATCAGTACAATACATCTCTAAAACTCTGTACTTTAGCACCCTAATTCTTTGTGAGAACATTTAAAGCTTCATCTTCTACAGTTTAAGTAATTATTTGGAATCTTATTTAGTTCTTTTCCTGCCCTGGGATTAGCAGTGCCAGACCTTGAAACTGCTAATTCTTCTTTCTGACAGGTTAAACCCTTCCTTTTAAATAAATAAATAAATAAATAATTTTTTTCTGGGTGTATTTCATAGGATTTTTGTATTATACTTGGTTCTTTTTTGTCTCATTAGTCCTTATCCTCTCAGAATGTTAGATCCCTTTTCTCAAAATTTGTTTCAGTTCTTTGGCAGTTTGCTTTTGGCTTATCATCAAAAATCAATTTCTGATCTGTTTTGTCCTAGGAAAAGCTCAATGGAAGTTACAGCAAGCTGAATAAGATATTAACTAAAAATCTAAACTTGTGAAGAGAGGCTCTATTCAAAGACACTTCCAATAGTTGATGTGACCATTCATTCTTTAAAACCAGCTATTTTTCTTTTGAATTACATTACCTTTAATTCTGTAAATTGGATGTTATATAGCACCAGGCAAACTGCTGTGAGTAATTATAATACTCATTGCTGAGTGATGTGACTTCTTTCTCAAAAGTAGGCTGTTTCTCAGAGAAATGGTATGATTAGGTCTCTAGGTATTTTGGCTTGTTCAGGGAATCATCATGGCCCTCCAGGGAGCTAATGTGTCTTTAATTATTTATAGGTTCACACGAGCCCCCTTAAGGGAACATTTTAAAATAGAAACACAAAATGTATCAAAAAGGAAATAAAGATGAAGAAACTAGTAGAACTAATGCAAACACAGGCGCTGCCAGCTCTCTGTAGCACTCTGTAGCTCTCTCTCTCTATTTGCTTGGCAATTGTATACCACAGTGCATGAGTGGAATTACACATTTTAGTCCCATTCCAAAATATAAGGGCCTTTTACATTTCTGCATAGGAGCCTGACAAACGAATTGCATCTAGTGCATACTTTGATATCTTTTAATTGAGAGCCTAATTTGTTTAAGATAAATCATCCCCTTGTATTAAGCAGTGTTCAACATTATAAAAATATTAATATATCTGTAATGTAAAATATTTAGATGCAAATACTACAAATGTAAATGAAGTTTTTCTTTTTGACTCCTGCACTCATCTTTTCTCTTCACTCTCAAGGGGAAAAAGTTTCGTGTGAAGGCCTGTGTGCACTTTTGTATGTTAAGAATATTTATACATATA
>NW_007769711.1:0-299 GCF_000696425.1 Galeopterus variegatus | reverse complement strand
AGTATATACATTAGTATATTATACCTCTTTACTAAAAGAGGTACATTAGTATAGTAGACCTCTTTTTTAAAAAGGAAATGTAACACGTACAAAGATAAACAAGAAATTACTAATAAGCAGCTACCTCTGGGTAATAAGCCTGTGGAAAGTGGAGAAGAAGACATTTATTTCTCATATATAAAATCTAACGTGTTATTTAAATCTAATGCTACTGCATTTATTGTTTTTAAAAGAAATAAGTATAACAATGAAGCCTAATTTCAAGTGCTTGATATTTAAATTAAACATCAGTACAATAC